>NC_091296.1:53154654-53157154 GCF_038502225.1 Cherax quadricarinatus | reverse complement strand
GTGCGTAATAAACTCTCCTGTAAAATAATTATTTATTTCATCCAGTTATAAGAGTTTTCTAGTTGAATTTTTCAGTTTAAAACCCTCTTGATTGATTAATTACACGACTGTCTGGTTACTTGTTGAATGACTGGTTACCTGTTGACAGATTGGTTATCTGGTGCCTGACTGGTTACATGACAAACTGGTTACCTGTTGACACAGACTGGTTACCTGTTGACTGACGCTGCTCTTCCCTCTACCCAAGACTGTACACAGGGACATGTCTCTATCTCTCAGTCAATATATTCCGAGAGATTAATTTAATCCTCGAGTAAAGTATCATTATACTGGCGGAGTAGTGATTACCAGCAGCCTTAATGACCCTCGAGAAATGAATAACTTTCACTCCAATAAACCAATAAAGTAATCTTCCCTCCCATCACTGTCTCTCTCACCTTGCCTCTCTATCGTTCTTTCCCTCCCACCACTGTCTCTCTTATTTTGCCTCTCTATCCTTCCTTTCTTCCTTCCCACTACTGTCTCTCCTTGTCTCTCTATCCTTCCTTTCTTCCTTCCCACCACCGTCTCTCTCACCTTACCTCTCTATCGTTCTTTCCCTCCCACCACTGTCTCTTATTTTGCCTGTCCTTCCTTTCTTCCCTTTCATCACTGTCTCTTTTTGTTTCTTAATCCTTCCTTTCTGTCTCACGTCTCTTAGTGCTTAATGCAAAGTTTATCTCCTTGCACTCTTCACAGTTGAAAGTCCATCTCCTCCTTCCACTTACTCAAGGTACACAATCTCGAGCAGTTACTCAGTAAGACTCAGGTACAACATTTGGCTGGCTTTTTTCTAGAAAGATTTTCATAATGGAGTAACTGAAATTTGCTCTTACTGCCCATCATATTGTTTGTTTTACTGTGGTCCACTGGAAGACCTGTTTTGTACCAGCTTGAAAAATTTACTGTGGTCCACTGGAAGACTTATTTATTAAGTACCAGCCTAAAGATTTATTGTGTCCTCAGTGGCTGCCACTGTATAAATTATATTAACGTCTGCAAAAGATAATACAATACTATGGATGTCTATAAATGTCTTATATACATAAGAGAAAGACAATTGGAGACAATTATTGTGTCCTGAGGAGCAAAGTTTTTCACTGTGGCAGCCTCTGATTTTGCTTTATTGACTATTGACTATTAGGAAATTAAAAATCCATCTGCCCACTTGAATAGTTATTCCCTTTGGATGAATCTTATGTGCTACTGCACCATGATCGCGCTTGTCGATAGCTTTTGTAAATCTGTGTACATTACACATGATTTTTTTGTGTGATTTGCTGTATCTAAGACCATATCATAATGGTCCATCAGTTGTGAGAAGCGAGGGAGGGAAGACAGACCTGGTGTCAACTCATGCTGCCCTGGGCTGTGTAAATCCTATGAAGCCATGTATATATTTAGCAATAATACTTCCTAAGGGTCTTCGGAAGAGTTGTTGATAATGTGGAATGTGAGTGTTATCAGTCTATAGTCTTGTCTTCGATTGTTTTACTTCCATTTTTGTGCAGTGAAGGTATGCTAGAAGTTTTTAATGACTGTGGGATGACGCCGGTGTAAAAACTGTTGCCAGTTATGGTACGTTATAGTGACCTTTTTTTGCAGTTCTTTGTTAACTTGTAGTTCCGCTCAATTTGACCTGGGTCAGAGTGCATGGGGTCACTATCAATGTCTTCTTCGAAGTCAAGTGGGGTTTAGAGTCACATTAGAAATTTTCGAGATGCAAGTAAATTTTTGAGTCTCATTCTTGAAAAAAATTCATTTGGATTATCATTATTTAGTGTGAGTAATGGTTTTCTAAACACAGAGTCACATTATAACTTCAGTATCTCGCTCATTTTCTTTGTTCTCGTCAGTGTAGGTTACATCTCTGGGCTCAGTAATAAATGTGGTTCTTGCCCTGGATTTTTGCTTATGAGAAAAAAGTATTTTGAGTGTTTTTCAATTTCATTAATGACATTTTTGCAGTCAGTTTGAGCTCCTGTACTCAGTATGAGGCACTCAGTTTGAGCTCCTGGACTCAGTACAGGCAGTCAGTTTGAGCTCATTGTTTTCCATTTCCCTAGCCAGTGTTTCTTTTCGTACTTGAGAAAGTAGAGAGCCTCTGAATAGTTCTGTGACTCTTCGTCTTCTCCTGTAGAGGTACCGTCTCTCTCTCTCTCTGCAGCCTGCTCTTTTTCTAGTGCCACTGAGCTCTTCCTCTCGAGACACTGCTTTAAATCAATGTTATTAACATTATTATCCCATCATATTTCAGTAGGATCGTGCATTACTTGGTCCCAATTAATGCAGTCACTGTTAAAAGTGAATTTGCTGAGTATACCCTGGAATGTGTGTGTGGGATGGGGAGTTTTGGGGGTGGAGGATGGTGGTGGGGGTAGGTGTTGTTGTGGTGGCGGTGAGTGGTGTTTAAGGGTGTTAGTGGGTGGTAAGCTGGGCTGTGGATTCCTTCAGCTAGCAT
>NC_091296.1:53099654-53147154 GCF_038502225.1 Cherax quadricarinatus | reverse complement strand
TAGTAAGATCAATTTTTTAGTCTTCTCATTGGTCATTAGAAAGACCACTTTCTTAGTCTTCTCGTTGGTCATTAGTAAGATCACTTTCTTAGTCTTCTCGTTGGTTATTAGTAAGATCACTTAGTCTTCTCGTTGGTCATTAGTAAGATCACTTTCTTAGTCTTCTCGTTGGTCATTAGAAAGGTCACTTTCTTAGTCTTCTCGTTGGTTATTAGTAAGATCACTTTCTTAGTCTTCTCGTTGGTCATTAGTAAGATCACTTTCTTAGTCTTCTCGTTGGTCATTAGTAAGATCACTTTCTTAGTCTTCTCGTTGGTCATTAGTAAGATCAATTTCTTAGTCTTCTCGTTGGTCATTAGTAAGATCACTTGCTTAGTCTTCTCGTTGGTCATTAGTAAGATCACTTGCTTAGTCTTCTCGTTGGTCATTAGTAAAATCACTTTCTTAGTCTTCTCGTTGGTCATTAGTAAGATCACTTTCTTAGTCTTCTCGTTGGTCATTAGTAAGATCACTTTCTTGGTCTTCTCGTTGGTCATTAGTAAGATCACTTTCTTAGTCTTCTCGTTGGTCATTAGTAAGATCACTTTCTTAGTCTTCTCGTTGGTCATTAGTAAGATCACTTTCTTAGTCTTCTCGTTGGTCATTAGTAAGATCACTTTCTTAGTCTTCTCGTTGGTCATTAGTAAGATCACTTTCTTAGTCTTCTCGTTGGTCATTAGTAAGATCACTTTCTTAGTCTTCTCGTTGGTCATTAGTAAGATCACTTTCTTAGTCTTCTCGTTGGTCATTAGTAAGATCACTTTCTAAGTCTTTTCGTTGGTCATTAGTAAGATCACTTTCTTAGTCTTCTCGTTGGTAAGTAGTAAGATCACTTTCTTAGTCTTCTCGTTGGTCATTAGTAAGATCACTTTCTTAGTCTTCTCGTTGGTCATTAGTAAGATCACTTTCTTAGTCTTCTCGTTGGTCAGTAGTAAGATCACTTTCTTAGTCTTCTCGTTGGTCATTAGTAAGACCACTTTCTTAGTCTTCTCGTTGGTCATTAGTAAGATCACTTTCTTAAGTCTTCTCGTTGGTCATTAGTAAGATCACTTTCTTAGTCTTCTCGTTGGTCATTAGTAAGATCACTTTCTTAAGTCTTCTCGTTGGTCATTAGTAAGATCACTTTCTCAGTGAACATTAAAATGGTATAAAATACCGACAGGTTGTTAGGTAAGACACATATGCAACAGTTGTTTCAGACAACGGAACAATGCTCTTCTCCAGACTGAGGGACTGACCACCTCAAACTTTAAGGGTGATGGACTGATTACATCTTCTTCAAGTCTCATCTGTTTCTATCATCTTTTCTGTACTCGACTGAAGAAGCCTACTGTGTAGGCGAAACGTTTCGAAATAAAGATACCTAACTGTTGCATATGTGTCTTACCTAACAACTTTCTTAGTCTTCTCGTTGGTCATTAGTAAGATCACTTTCTTAAGTCTTCTCGTTGGTCATTAGTAAGATCACTTTCTTAGTCTTCTCGTTGGTCATTAGTAAGATCATTTTCTTAGTCTTCTCGTTGGTCATTAGTAAGATCACTCTCTTAGTCTTCTCGTTGGTCATTAGTAAGATCACTCTCTTAGTCTTCTCGTTGGTCATTAGTAAGATCACTCTCTTAGTCTTCTCGTTGGTCATTAGTAAGATCAATCTCTTAGTCTTCTCGTTGGTCATTAGTAAGATCTCTCTCTTAGTCTTCTTGTTGGTCATTAGTAAGCTCACTTTCTTAGTCTTCTCGTTGGTCATTAGTAAGATCACTCTCTTAGTCTTCTCGTTGGTCATTAGTAAGATCACCCTCTTAGTCTTCTCGTTGGTCATTAGTAAGATCACTTTCTTAGTCTTCTCGTTGGTCATTAGTAAGATCACTTGCTTAGTCTTCTCGTTGGTCATTATTAAGATCACTTGCTTAGTCTTCTCGTTGGTCATTAGTAAGATCACTTTCTTAGTCTTCTCGTTGGTCATTAGTAAGATCACTTGCTTAGTCTTCTCGTTTGTCATTAGTAAGATCACTTGCTTAGTCTTCTCGTTGGTCATTAGTAAGATCACTTTCTTAGTCTTCTCGTTGGTCATTAGTAAGATCACTCTCTTAGTCTTCTCGTTGGTCATTAGTAAGATCACTTTCTTAGTCTTTTCGTTGGTCATTAGTAAGATCACTTTCTTAGTCTTCTCGTTGGTCATTAGTAAGATCACTTTCTTAGTCTTCTCGTTGGTCATTAGTAAGATCACTCTCTTAGTCTTCTCGTTGGTCATTAGTAAGATCACTTTATTAGTCTTCTCGTTGGTCATTAGTAAGATCACTCTCTTAGTCTTCTCGTTGGTCATTAGTAAGATCACTTTCTTAGTCTTCTCGTTGGTCATTAGTAAGATCACTTTCTTAGTCTTCTCGTTGGTCATTAGTAAGATCACTTTCTTAGTCTTCTCGTTGGTCATTAGTAAGATCACTTTCTTAGTCTTCTCGTTGGTCAGTAGTACGATCACTTGCTTAGTCTTTTCATTGGTCAGTAGTAAGGTCACTTTTTTAGTCTTCTCATTGGTCAGTAGTAAGATCACTTTTTTAGTCTTCTCATTTGTTAGTAGTAAGATCACTTTCTTATCTCCCGTTGGTCAGTTCAGGATCACTTTCTGATCTTCTCTTATACTGAAAAGTTCAATACTACGGCAGCACAATAACTTAATCCTACTCTAAATCAAATTCTAAACGCTTCAAAGTAAAACAAATGATTGAATAAAAGTAAAGAGAAGTGTGATGTGTGATTGGTGCAGCTCTGGGGCTGCTACACACGTAGCCCCCTGCTTCCAGATGTCTGGTGGGTGAGTGGTGCAACTCTGGGGCTGCTACACACGTAGCCCCGTGCTTCCAGACGTCTGGTGGGTGAGTGGTGCAGCTCTGGGGCTGCTACACACGTAGCCCCCTGCTTCCAGACGTCTGGTGGGTGAGTGGTGCAGCTCTGGGGCTGCTACACACGTAGCCCCCTGCTTCCAGACGTCTGGTGGGTGAGTGGTGCAGCTCTGGGGCTGCTACACACGTAGCCCCCTGCTTTCAGACGTCTGGTGGGTGGGTGGTGCAGCTCTTGGGCTGCTATACGTAGCCCCCTGCTTCTAGACGTCTGGTGGGTGAGTGGTGCAGCTCTGGGGCAGCTACACACGTAGCCCCCTGCTTCCAGACGTCTGGTGGGTGGGTGGTGCAGCTCTGGGGCTACTACACACGTAGCCCCCTGCTTCCAGACGTCTGGTGGGTGAGTGGTGCAACTCTGGGGCTGCTACACACGTAGCCCCCTGCTTCCAGACGTCTGGTGGGTGAGTGGTGCAACTCTGGGGCTGCTACACACGTAGCCCCCTGCTTCCAGACGTCTGGTGGGTGGGTGGTGCAGCTCTGGGGCTGCTACACACGTAGCCCCCTGCTTCCAGACGTCTGGTGGGTGAGTGGTGCAACTCTGGGGCTGCTACACACGTAGCCCCCTGCTTCCAGATGTCTGGTGGGTGAGTGGTGCAACTCTGGGGCTGCTACACACGTAGCCCCCTGCTTCCAGACGTCTGGTGGGTGAGTGGTGCAGCTCTGGGGCTGCTACACACGTAGCCCCCTGCTTCCAGATGTCTGGTGGGTGAGTGGTGCAACTCTGGGGCTGCTACACACGTAGCCCCCTGCTTCCAGATGTCTGGTGGGTGAGTGGTGCAACTCTGGGGCTGCTACACACGTAGCCCCCTGCTTCCAGACGTCTGGTGGGTGAGTGGTGCAGCTCTGGGGCTGCTACACACGTAGCCCCCTGCTTCCAGACGTCTGGTGGGTGAGTGGTGCAACTCTGGGGCTGCTACACACGTAGCCCCCTGCTTCCAGACGTCTGGTGGGTGGGTGGTGCAGCTCTGGGGCTACTACACACGTAGCCCCCTGCTTCCAGACGTCTGGTGGGTGGGTGGTGCAGCTCTGGGGCTGCTACACACGTAGCCCCCTGCTTCCAGACGTCTGGTGGGTGAGTGGTGCAACTCTGGGGCTGCTACACACGTAGCCCCGTGCTTCCAGACGTCTGGTGGGTGAGTGGTGCAGCTCTGGGGCTGCTACACACGTAGCCCCGTGCTTCCAGACGTCTGGTGGGTGAGTGGTGCAGCTCTGGGGCTGCTACACACGTAGCCCCCTGCTTCCAGACGTCTGGTGGGTGAGTGGTGCAACTCTGGGGCTGCTACACACGTAGCCCCCTGCGTCCAGACGTCTGGTGGGTGGGTGAGTGGTGCACACTCTGGGGCGGCAACACACGTAGCCCCCTGCGTCCCGACGTCTGGTGGGTGAGTTGAGCATCTCTGGGGCTGCTACACACGTAGCCCCCTGCTTCCAGACGTCTGGTGGGTGAGTGGTGCAGCTCTGGGGCTGCTACACACGTAGCCCCCTGCTTCCAGACGTCTGGTGGGTGAGTGGTGCAGCTCTGGGGCTGCTACACACGTAGCCCCCTGCTTCCAGATGTCTGGTGGGTGAGTGGTGCAGCTCTGGGGCTGCTACACACGTAGCCCCCTGCTTCCAGATGTCTGGTGGGTGAGTGGTGCAACTCTGGGGCTGCTACACACGTAGCCCCCTGCTTCCAGACGTCTGGTGGGTGAGTGGTGCAGCTCTGGGGCTGCTACACACGTAGCCCCCTGCTTCCAGACGTCTGGTGGGTGAGTGGTGCAACTCTGGGGCTGCTACACACGTAGCCCCCTGCTTCCAGACGTCTGGTGGGTGAGTGGTGCAGCTCTGGGGCTGCTACACACGTAGCCCCCTGCTTCCAGACGTCTGGTGGGTGAGTGGTGCAGCTCTGGGGCTGCTACACACGTAGCCCCCTGCTTCCAGACGTCTGGTGGGTGAGTGGTGCAGCTCTGGGGCTGCTACACACGTAGCCCCCTGCTTCCAGACGTCTGGTGGGTGAGTGGTGCAGCTCTGGGGCTGCTACACACGTAGCCCCCTGCTTCCAGACGTCTGGTGGGTGAGTGGTGCAGCTCTGGGGCTGCTACACACGTAGCCCCCTGCTTCCAGACGTCTGGTGGGTGAGTGGTGCAGCTCTGGGGCTGCTACACACGTAGCCCCCTGCTTCCAGACGTCTGGTGGGTGAGTGGTGCAGCTCTGGGGCTGCTACACACGTAGCCCCCTGCTTCCAGACGTCTGGTGGGTGAGTGGTGCAGCTCTGGGGCTGCTACACACGTAGCCCCCTGCTTCCAGACGTCTGGTGGGTGAGTGGTGCAGCTCTGGGGCTGCTACACACGTAGCCCCCTGCTTCCAGACGTCTGGTGGGTGAGTGGTGCAGCTCTGGGGCTGCTACACACGTAGCCCCCTGCTTCCAGAAGTCTGGTGGGTGAGTGGTGCAGCTCTGGGGCTGCTACACACGTAGCCCCCTGCTTCCAGACGTCTGGTGGGTGAGTGGTGCAGCTCTGGGGCTGCTACACACGTAGCCCCCTGCTTCCAGACGTCTGGTGGGTGAGTGGTGCAGCTCTGGGGCTGCTACACACGTAGCCCCCTGACGTCTGGTGGGTGAGTGGTGCAACTCTGGGGCTGCTACACACGTAGCCCCCTGCTTCCAGACGTCTGGTGGGTGAGTGGTGCAGCTCTGGGGCTGCTACACACGTAGCCCCCTGCTTCCAGACGTCTGGTGGGTGAGTGGTGCAGCTCTGGGGCTGCTACACACGTAGCCCCGTGCTTCCAGACGTCTGGTGGGTGAGTGGTGCAGCTCTGGGGCTGCTACACACGGAGCCCCTCTGCTTCCAGACGTCTGGTGGGTGAGTGGTGCAGCTCTGGGGCTGCTACACACGTAGCCCCCTGCTTCCAGACGTCTGGTGGGTGAGTGGTGCAGCTCTGGGGCTGCTACACACGTAGCCCCCTGCTTCCAGACGTCTGGTGGGTGAGTGGTGCAGCTCTGGGGCTGCTACACACGTAGCCCCCTGCTTCCAGACGTCTGGTGGGTGGGTGGTGCAGCTCTGGGGCTGCTACACACGTAGCCCCCTGCTTCCAGACGTCTGGTGGGTGAGTGGTGCAGCTCTGGGGCTGCTACACACGTAGCCCCCTGCTTCCAGACGTCTGGTGGGTGAGTGGTGCAGCTCTGGGGCTGCTACACACGTAGCCCCCTGCTTCCAGACGTCTGGTGGGTGAGTGGTGCAGCTCTGGGGCTGCTACACACGTAGCCCCCTGCTTCCAGACGTCTGGTGGGTGAGTGGTGCAACTCTGGGGCTGCTACACACGTAGCCCCCTGCTTCCAGACGTCTGGTGGGTGGGTGGTGCAGCTCTGGGGCTGCTACACACGTAGCCCCCTGCTTCCAGACGTCTGGTGGGTGAGTGGTGCAGCTCTGGGGCTGCTACACACGTAGCCCCCTGCTTCCAGATGTCTGGTGGGTGAGTGGTGCAACTCTGGGGCTGCTACACACGTAGCCCCGTGCTTCCAGACGTCTGGTGGGTGGGTGGTGCAGCTCTGGGGCTGCTACACACGTAGCCCCCTGCTTCCAGACGTCTGGTGGGTGAGTGGTGCAGCTCTGGGGCTGCTACACACGTAGCCCCCTGCTTCCAGACGTCTGGTGGGTGAGTGGTGCAGCTTTGGGGCTGCTACACACGTAGCCCCCTGCTTCCAGACGTCTGGTGGGTGAGTGGTGCAGCTGTGGGGCTGCTACACACGTAGCCCCCTGCTTCCAGACGTCTGGTGGGTGAGTGGTGCAGCTCTGGGGCTGCTACACACGTAGCCCCCTGCCTCCAGACGTCTGGTGGGTGAGTGGTGCAACTGCTGGGGCTGCTACACACGTAGCCCCCTGCTTCCAGACGTCTGGTGGGTGAGTGGTGCAACTCTGGGGCTGCTACACACGTAGCCCCCTGCTTCCAGACGTCTGGTGGGTGAGTGGTGCAGCTCTGGGGCTGCTACACACGTAGCCCCCTGCTTCCAGACGTCTGGTGGGTGAGTGGTGCAACTCTGGGGCTGCTACACACGTAGCCCCCTGCTTCCAGATGTCTGGTGGGTGGGTGGTGCAGCTCTGGGGCTGCTACACGTAGCCCCCTGCTTCCAGACGTCTGGTGGGTGAGTGGTGCAGCTCTGGGGCTGCTACACGTAGCCCCCTGCTTCCAGACGTCTGGTGGGTGAGTGGTGCAGCTCTGGGGCTGCTACACACGTAGCCCCGTGCTTCCAGAAGTCTGGTGGGTGAGTGGTGCAGCTCTGGGGCTGCTACACACGTAGCCCCCTGCTTCCAGACGTCTGGTGGGTGAGTGGTGCAGCTCTGGGGCTGCTACACACGTAGCCCCGTGCTTCCAGACGTCTGGTGGGTGAGTGGTGCAACTCTGGGGCTGCTACACACGTAGCCCCGTGCTTCCAGAAGTCTGGTGGGTGAGTGGTGCAGCTCTGGGGCTGCTACACACGTAGCCCCCTGCTTCCAGAAGTCTGGTGGGTGAGTGGTGCAGCTCTGGGGCTGCTACACGTAGCCCCCTGCTTCCAGACGTCTGGTGGGTGAGTGGTGCAGCTCTGGGGCTGCTACACGTAGCCCCCTGCCTTCCACCCCACCATTTATTCATCTGTCTGTTTATTGATGGCTATTTATTACGAGCTATCCTGGGTTTCAGTGATACATATGCATATTTGTATTAATGTTGGTAGAATTACCGACAATATGTTAGGTAAAAGGACACAAGTGCAACTAATGTGACATTTTATTGTGGCAACGTTTCGCTCTCCAGGAGCTTTATCAAGCTACTGAGAAAGAACCTGGAGAGCGAAACGTTGCCGCAATAAAATGTTATATTAGTTGCACTTGTCTCCCTTTACCTAACATATGTATATTTACTGACAACTGTTTATTACGATTCATCTTGTGTTTCACTGATATATATATATATATATATATATATGTGTATATATATATATGTCGTGCCGAATATGTAAAACTGGTCAATTAGCAAGAACTCATTTAAAATTAAGTCCTTTCTAATTTTTTTTCTTATACGTTTAAAGATATATTTTTTTCATTAATGTTAATGTAAAAATTTTTAATTATGCACCAAAAGAATCTTAAAAAACTTACCTAACCTTATTATAACAAGAGTAATTTATTTTAGCCTAACCCAACTAAATATAGCATTTTAGATTTGTTTACAATAATTTAATAGTAAACAAACACAGTGAAATATATTTTTTTCGTTAGGTTCAGAATGATTTTGGCGAAATTACTGCATACACAAATTTTCACTTGTCCTATATGGCAAGATGAGCGTTGCTATTTAAGCCAAGATCGCAAGTTCTGCCTATTCGGCACAACATATATATATATATATATATATATATATATATATATATATATATATATATATATATATATATATATATATATATATATATATATATATATATACACATACATATATAGACACTTATTACGAGTTAACTTGGGTTTCAGTCATTAAAAAATAGCGGTATAAAAGATGATGAATTGGACACATGTAGAAGACCTGGGCATGACCTGGTTGAAGTGACGGGTCTTGCTGTCTTGTGACCTGATTTCAGTTGCTGCGGTGCTGCACTTTATCTGATTCAAGTATTTAAAAGTCCGTCTTCAGTGTCACCAAGACTCAGGTTCTGAACACCGACTTCCAGGCTGTGGGACTGATTACCTCATCTTTTACTGACTAATGTTTGTAGTTCCGATTGAATCATCTTATACCATCGTCGAATACTAAAAGTGCACTGAGTCGATAACGCTCCTTAACTGGCAGAATGTCTTCAAATAAAGATACCCAGGTGTTGCACATGTGTCTAGCTCCTAACCGGGTTTCAGTAACACACATGTTAACTAATAACTGATAGCTAAAATGATATGTGAACCTTACCTGCTGGTGAGAAGGGAAACTGGAGACTGTGTGGTGAACACCGTCCTGGTGAACCATCGTGACGAACGTTCACTCTCTGAGGGTGACCAGCTCACACTGATATATAAAATAAGATTATAATCATTACAATAATTTTTAAAGGGGTGGACGGGTGAGCCAACGGAAGGCCTCGGTCAGATGACCAAAAGAAGCAGGTCATCATATGAATAAGACCCGCGTCAGGAAACACATGTCCTGCTTCCTGACAAATCGTTTCTAACCTAACCTTGCATACTCTGGAGAAGTTGTATGATCACTTGCCTGCTTGGTTAATGGGGTTTCAAGCCTCTCCACTACACAAGAGTCATTGGGGCTTCTTGTAACCTCTTCATCACAGGTCAAGAATACTTTAATCTCTAAAAGAGGGATTAAACTCTCAGTATATATACACTGAGAGATATGCAGAACTACTGTGAAAAAATACTAAAATTCCAAGTGATTTCGTGATTTCTCACATTATCAAGGACATGTAAGTCCTTGGAATTTCACTGTTTTTTTCACGTTAGTTGTTTGTCATATTGTGATACCACCTGTTGACTGTGATCTTATTATACTTAGAGATATATACCTTTCAGTGTATGTATATACTGTGAGCTGAGATGTCATTTGTGGTATCATATGGTATGAATTATCTACACCCCAGGTACCAACCACAAAACACCGTGCACCCCAGGTGCCAACTACACAATACTGTACACCCCAGGTACCAACCACAAAACACTGTACACCCCAGGTGCCAACTACACAACACTGTACACCCCAGGTACCAACCACAAAACACTGTACACCCCAGGTACCAACTACACAACACTGTACACCCCAGGTACCAACCACAAAACACTGTACACCCCAGGTGCCAACTACACAACACTGTACACCCCAGGTACCAACCACACAACACTGTACACCCCAGGTACCAACCACACAACACTGTACACCCCAGGTGCCAACTACACAACACTGTACACCCCAGGTACCAACCACACAACACTGTACACCCCAGGTGCCAACTACACAACACTGTACACCCCAGGTACCAACCACAAAACACTGTACACCCCAGGTGCCAACTACACAACACTGTACACCCCAGGTACCAACCACACAACACTATACACTCCAGGTGCCAGCCACACAACTGTATACCCCAGGTGCCAACCACACAACACTGTAAACCCCAGGTACCAACCACACAACACTGTACACTCCAGGTACCAACCACACAACACTCTACACCCAGGTACTAACCACACAACACACTATACCCCAGGTACCAACTAGACAACAGTACACCCCAGGTACCAACCACACAACACTGTACATCCCAGGTACCAACTGCACAACATTCTATACCCCAGGTACCAACCACACAACACTCTATACCCCAGGTACCAACTAGACAACACTACACCCCAGGTACCAACCACACAACACAGTACACCCCAAGTATCAATCACACAACACTGTACACCCCAGGTACCAACTAGACAACGCTACATCCCAGGTAACAGCCACACAACACTGTACACCCCAGGTACCAACCACACAACACTCTATACCCCAGGTACCAACTAGACAACACTACACCCCAGGTACCAACCACACAACACTGTACACCCCAGGTACCAACCACACAACACTCTATACCCCAGGTACCAACTAGACAGCACTACACCCCAGGTACCAACCACACAACACTCTATACCCCAGGTACCAACTAGACAACACTACACCCCAGGTACCAACCACACAACACTCTATACCCCAGGTACCAACTAGACAACACTACACCCCAGGTACCAACCACACAACACTCTATACCCCAGGTACCAACTAGACAACACTACACCCCATGTACTAACTAGACAGCACTACACCCCAGGTACCATCCACACAACACTGTACACCCCGGGTATCAACCACATAACACTGTACACCCCAGGTACCAACCACACAACACTCTATACCCCAGGTACCAAATAGACAACACTACACCCCACGTACCAACTAGACAACACTACACCCCAGGTACCAACCAGACAACACTACACCCCAGGTACCAACCACACAACACTGTACACCCCAGGTACCAACCACACAACACTGTACACCCCAGGTACCAACCACACAACACTGTACACCCCAGGTACCAACCATACAACACTGTACACCCCGGGTATCAACCACACAACACTGTACACGCCAGGTACCAACCACACAACACTATACCTCAGGTACTAACTAGACAACACTACACCCCAGGTACCAACCAGACAACACTACACCCCAGGTACCAACCACACAACACTGTACACCCCAGGTACCAACCACACAACACTGTACACCCCAGGTACCAACCACACAACACTCTATACCTCAGGTACTAACTAGACAACACTACACCCCAGGTACCAACCACACAACACTGTACACCCCAGGTACCAACCACACAACACTGTACACCCCAGGTACCAACCACACAACACTGTACACCCCAGGTACCAACCACACAACACTGTACACCCCAGGTACCAACCAGACAACACTACACCCCAGGTACCAACCACACAACACTGTACACCCCAGGTACCAACCACACAACACTGTACACCCCAGGTACCAACCACACAACACTCTATACCTCAGGTACTAACTAGACAACACTACACCCCAGGTATCAACCACACAACACTCTATACCTCAGGTACCAACCACACAACACTCTATACCTCAGGTACTAACTAGACAACACTACACCCCAGGTACCAACCACACAACACTGTACACCCCAGGTACCAACCAGACAACACTACACCCCAGGTACCAACCACACAACACTGTACACCCCAGGTATCAACCACACAACACTGTACACCCCAGGTACCAACCACACAACACTGTACACCCCAGGTACCAACCACACAACACTGTACACCCCAGGTACCAACCAGACAACACTACACCCCAGGTACCAACCACACAACACTGTACACCCCAGGTACCAACCACACAACACTGTACACCCCAGGTACCAACCACACAACACTCTATACCTCAGGTACTAACTAGACAACACTACACCCCAGGTATCAACCACACAACACTCTATACCTCAGGTACCAACCACACAACACTCTATACCTCAGGTACTAACTAGACAACACTACACTCCAGGTACCAACCACACAACACTCTATACCTCAGGTACTAACTAGACAACACTACACCCCAGGTATCAACCACACAACACTGTACACCCCAGGTACCAACCACACAACACTCTATACCTCAGGTACTAACTAGACAACACTACACTCCAGGTACCAACCACACAACACTCTATACCTCAGGTACTAACTAGACAACACTACACCCCAGGTACCAACAACACAACACTGTACACCCCAGGTACCAACCACACAACACTCTATACCTCAGGTACTAACTAGACAACACTACACTCCAGGTACCAACCACACAACACTCTATACCTCAGGTACTAACTAGACAACACTACACCCCAGGTACCAACAACACAACACTGTACACCCCAGGTACCAACCACACAACACTCTATACCTCAGGTACTAACTAGACAACACTACACTCCAGGTACCAACCACACAACACTCTATACCTCAGGTACTAACTAGACAACACTACACCCCAGGTACCAACAACACAACACTGTACACCCCAGGTACCAACCACACAACACTCTATACCTCAGGTACTAACTAGACAACACTACACTCCAGGTACCAACCACACAACACTCTATACCTCAGGTACTAACTAGACAACACTACACCCCAGGTACCAACAACACAACACTGTACACCCCAGGTACCAACCACACAACACTCTATACCTCAGGTACTAACTAGACAACACTACACTCCAGGTACCAACCACACAACACTCTATACCTCAGGTACTAACTAGACAACACTACACTCCAGGTACCAACCACACAACACTCTATACCTCAGGTACTAACT
The DNA here is from genome assembly GCF_038502225.1 of Cherax quadricarinatus. Classification (NCBI taxonomy): domain Eukaryota; kingdom Metazoa; phylum Arthropoda; class Malacostraca; order Decapoda; family Parastacidae; genus Cherax; species Cherax quadricarinatus. Next base: position 53,134,265 of record NC_091296.1, on the reverse strand, counting down.
AGACAACACTACACCCCAGGTACCAACAACACAACACTGTACACCCCAGGTACCAACCACACAACACTCTATACCTCAAGTACCAACTAGACAACACTACACCCCAGGTACCAACAACACAACACTCTATACCTCAAGTACCAACTAGACAACACTACACCCCAGGTACCAACAACACAACACTCTATACCTCAAGTACCAACTAGACAACACTACACCCCAGGTACCAACAACACAACACTCTATACCTCAAGTACTAACTAGACAACACTACACCCCAGGTACCAACAACACAACACTCTATACCTCAAGTACCAACTAGACAACACTACACCCCAGGTACCAACAACACAACACTCTATACCTCAAGTACCAACTAGACAACACTACACCCCAGGTACCAACAACACAACACTCTATACCTCAAGTACTAACTAGACAACACTACACTCCAGGTACCAACAACACAACACTCTATACCTCAAGTACCAACTAGACAACACTACACCCCAGGTACCAACAACACAATTACAATTATTAATAACGAAATACGTAACTATACATGGGTTAACCCCAGTATTTAAAAGATAAACAGTAACTATTTCATAATTTCCGACATTTACATAAAGGGAACGATGTAAAAATTGGTATCATTGTGATAATAATTGGTTAGGCCGACCATTTACAAATGTTGATAAGAGACCACACGGAACAGCAGTCTATTTATGTTTGTTTTGTATTAAAAATAAGACGGATGGTGCAGGAGCCATGATTACCACGGATTGTAATGTCAAGATCTGCTGATATGAAGACAGCTGTTCACTGTTAGTGACCACCTGTCGTCCTCACACATGATAACAGCTGGTCACTACCAGTTGTCTTTCTCACACATGATAACAGCTGGTCACTACCAGCTGTCTCCCTCGCATGATAACAGCTGGTCACTACCAGTTGTCTTTCTCACACATGATAACAGCTGGTCACTACCAGTTGTCTTTCTCACACATGATAACAGCTGGTCACTACCAGTTGTCTTTCTCACACATGATAACAGCTGGTCACTACCAGTTGTCTTTCTCACACATGATAACAGCTGGTCACTACCAGCTGTCTCCCTCGCATGATAACAGCTGGTCACTACCCACTGATCAGCTGTGGTTCATAGAGTAAGTAGGTATCTGTTTCTCCAGGTCACCTAGGAGTCAGTACCTACTTCTCCAAGTCACCTGGCAGTAAGTAGGTGCCTGCTTCCCAGGTTACCAAGCACTAAGTAGGTGCTTGCTTCCCAGGTCACCTAGCACTAAGTAGGTACCTGCTTCTCCAAGTCACCTGGCAGAAAGTAGGTACCTGCTTCCCAGGTTACCAAGCACTAAGTAGGTACCTGCTTCCCAGGTCACCTAGCACTAAGTAGGTACCTGCTTCTCCAGGTCACCTAGCAGTAAGTAGGTACCTGCTTCCCATGTCACCTAGCACTAAGTAGGTACCTGCTTCTCCAAGTCACCTAGCAGTAAGTAGGTACCTGCTTCCCATGTCACCTAGCAGTAAGTAGGTACCTGCTTCCCATGTCACCTAGCAGTAAGTAGGTACCTGCTTCTTCAGGTCACCTAGTACTAAGTAGGTACCTGCTTCCATAGGTCACCTAGCACTAAGTAGGTACCTGCTTCCCCAGGTCACCTAGCACTAAGTAGGTATTTGCTTCTTCAGGTCACCTAGCACTATGCAGGCACCTGCTTCCCCAGGTCACCTAGCACTAAGTAGGTACCTGTTTCTCCAGGTCACCTAGCACTATGTAGGCACCTGCTTCCCTAGGTAACGTAGCACTAAGTAGATACCTGCTTCTCCAGGTCACGTAGCACTATGTAGGTACCTGCTTCCCCAGGTCACGTAGGAATATGTAAGTACCTGCCTCTCCAGGTCGCGTAGCACTATGTAAGTACCTGCTTCTCCAGGTCACGTAGCACTGTAGGTACCTGCTTCTCCAGGTCACGTAGCACTATGTAGGTACCTTCTCCAGGTCACGTAACACTATGTAGGTACCTGCTTCTCCAGGTCACGTACACTATGTAGATACCTGCTTCTCCAGGTCACGTAGCACTATGTAGGTACCTGCTTCTCCACGTCACCTAGCACTATGTAGGTACCTGCTTCCCCAGGTCACGTAGCACTATGTAGGTACTTGCTTCCCCAGGTCACGCAGCACTATGTAGGTACCTGCTTCTCCAGGTCACCTAGCACTATGTAGGTACCTGCTTACCCAGGTCACGTAGCACTATGTAGGTACCTGCAGGTAGGTAGCATCCTGGAAAGGATCACATCAACAAGCCGGCCAGAAGTAAGCCACACTGCTTGTCTCTCTTGGGTTATTCTGGGTTTTGTAACCCGCGGGGTAAATAAGTCAAGGAATGTCGTCTTTTTCCTCCTCCTCCTTCCTTTTACTCTTTTTCTTCTTTCTCTTTCTCATCTTCTTCTTCTTCATCATCTTCTTTTTCTTTTTCTTCTTTGTTTTCCTCTTTATCTTTTTTCTTTTATTTTTCGTCTTCTCTCTCTTCTTCTTCTTCTTCTTCTTCTTCTTCTTCTTCTTCTTCTTCTTCTTCTTCTTCTTCTTCTTCTTCTTCTTCTTCTTCTTCTTCTCCTTCTTCCAAACAGATTCTTCGCAGAAAACTGTACATTTGCAGTTGACACATTCTTGCATTAACTAGATTAGAAACAGTAGACAGACAATATAGGTCAGGGGAAGGCGGAAGGCAGGCGACAGTGTGTGTTGTGTCAGGTACCCTGCCTTCCCTTCCTCACCGCTTCTACCCATACCTATTCTACAGAGAAGCTCTCCGTAGAGCCTAATGAAATCGTGACTCCGTGAAGCTCTGGTCAGAGCAAGGGCTTGCTGTGCACCATGGGATAAAGCTGTGGTCAGAGCGAGGGCTTGCTGTGCACCATGGGATAAAGCTGTGGTCAGAGCGAGGGCTTGCTGTGCACCATGGGATAAAGCTGTGGTCAGAGCGAGGGCTTGCTGTGCACCATGGGATAAAGCTGTGGTCAGAGCGAGGGCTTGCTGTGCACCATGGGATAAAGCTGTGGTCAGAGCGAGGGCTTGCTGTGCATCATGGGTACGTCTCACCTCCCGTGTGCTGTTGCAGTCGCTTGTGCCACACAGTTTACTATGTTGGCAGTAACTAATTTACTTGGCTGAGATCTTCAGGGTTAGTAATTATTGCCTCTTGGAGGTGGTGTGGAGGCCATGATGGAGGGTGGCAAGGAAGGGATGACCTCTCAGAAGTGGTATGGAGGCCATGAGGAGAGCTGTGAGAAAGAAACGACCTCTTAGAAGGGATGTGGAGGCCAAGAGGGAGAGCTGTGAGAAAGAAACGACCTCTTAGAAGGGATGTGGAGGCCATGAGGGAGAGCTGTGAGAAAGAAACGACCTCTTAGAAGGGATGTGGAGGCCATGAGGGAGAGAGGGAAAGAAGAGACGACCTCCTAGAAATGTTGTGGAGGTCAAGCAGAAAGACAGTAAGCAAGACAGACGACCTCTGAGAGGCCAGGAGAGAGGACAGTGAGGAAGTGTGGCACAAATAAATGAACATTGTTGTATTTCCCACCTTCGCTGTGCCTTGTGTCAAGGGATCAACCCTCAAGGCCAGTATAGTGCTTCTGGCACCCGCGCATGTAGCACTGTTTGACACTTTGGCACAGTTTATGTAAGACTGACACTTGGCACCCATGTATGACGTATTTACTGTCTCTGGCACCTCTATGACGATAACAAGAGGTTAAAAAAAATAAACATATATCTCTCGGAATAAAAGAAGAGAAACTGGATAAAAACTGTCTTGGAAAAAACATGTGAAAATTGCAGATAAAATGTGAGGGGGCGGCGCCCCCCTGCTGTTGCTGCTGCTGACTCAACACAACCACAGTACTTAAGAAGTACTGTGGTTGTGTTGTACTTCATATATATATATATATATATATATATATATCTATATATATATATATATATATATATATATATATATATATATATATATATATATATATATATATATATATATATATATATATATATATATATATATACCTTCTCACAAAGTGCTTGAGTCTGCCCAGGTTGACATATTTCCTAAGATGTGCACCTTCATATGATAACCCTATACTGCACGAATATGACAGTATTCTGAGGCAGATTTTTACGAAAGTACTTAACCTTACTCTAGAAGACGGGCAGTGGAACCAAGCTACACTTCCAGTCAGACTAGGAGGCATTGGTGTCCGCAAGTCATCACAGATTGCGTTACCTGCTTTTCTGTCCTCGTGTATTGCATCCAGAGAGCTTGTAGCAGCGATTCTCCCTGAACATCTTAGGGACAAGATAAGAGTCCAGGACCAAAAATTCATTGACGGAGCAATGATCTGGGATAATCTAACGGGCTCTGGAGCCAGACCTGCTCCCCCCAACAACTACAAACAATCGCACTGGGATGGTCCAATAGTGGAAAATATTGCCTCAACAATGCTTCAGAGTGTGTCAGGGAAGGATAGAGCCCGCCTCCTGGCAGTGAGAGCCCCTCATGCTGGGGACTTTCTGTTGGCTGTTCCCAACTCCAGCCTTGGCACACGTCTCGACCCACAGACCATCCGCATCGGTGTTGCCCTTCGACTTGCCGCCCCTATTCTCGCCGAACACAGGTGTATTTGTGGCAGTGAAGCAGCAGACCGATTCGGGTACCATGGTCTTGTGTGCCGTAAATCCGAGGGAAAGATTGCAAGACATGAGGAGGTTAATAACATTATCAAGAGGAGCCTCACAACAGCTGGATGCCCAGCAGTAAGGGAGCCACCCCAACTATGCAGATCTGATGGCAGCCAGAAGCGCCCAGATGGTATCACCCTTCAAGCCTGGACAGATGGGAAGCAGGTGGTGTGGGACTATACATGTGCATATACCTTGGCTGATACCTATCTCCAATACACCAGGGAGGAAGAAGGGGCAGCTGCCAGCTTCAGGGAGTCCCAAAAGTCTAGAAAATATGGAGAACTTGCCCATCATTATATGTTTGTTCCCAAGGGCTCAGAGACCCTTGGCTCATGGGGAAAGAGTGCATCTAAATTCCTTAAGGAGCTGGGAAAAAGACTCATCAGGGTAACTAGGGATCCCAGGGCAGCTAGTTTTCTGTTCCAGCGGCTCAGTGCGGCTGTTCAAAGGGGTAATGCCTGCTGTATTTTGGGCACACGCCCCAGCTCTGAGGAGCTGGATGAGATTTTCGCCTTATAATCGGTGATACACACGTAACAACATGTACCGTATATGCCACCTTTATATCAATAATGTATCTCTTAAATCTTCTGTACCATATTATGTAATAAAATATTCCTATTAGTAAAAAAAAATAAATATGAAAAGATGGGGTGGTAGGGGAAGTGGAATATTCAAACGGCTTCAGGAAGAAATCCAAATATTTTTCCTTGAAGCCTTTTTATCCACTTCTCCGAGGCTATGGGTCCCACAATTTACACCAGAGGTGGACCCCAGTATATATATATATATATATATATATATATATATATATATATATATATATATATATATATATATATATATATATATATATATATATATATATATAAAGAACAACCACTTCCAAGCGCTTTCGTGATTTTTCATATTATAAAGAGACTGTAAAAATAAAATATCAACAGTAAACATATAAGGGCGACATAACACCTGGCGGTCAACATGGAACACCTCACACTTCCCTTTACGATGATGCGGGTGAGATGGTCAAGGACCTGTCAGACACACCTTCTATTCTACTCAAATTCTTCAAAAAATTTATTAGTTATAAAGGAATCTAATTTATATAATCCTAAAGCAATATTCATATTAATTTCAAAACATATTTAGTATGAAGCTTGATTCTATTATATTTCTCTCATCCATGGACTTACTTGATATAACTTTTCGGATTTTGGAAAATCAACTGGGCGGTTAAAATCTCTCACATGATTAAACAGAATATTTGACTCTTGTCCACTTCTAATGCTATGTTTATGTTGTTGTAATCTTAGTTTAAGACTTTTCCCAGTTTGACTATAATAAACTTTATCATATATTTTACAAGGAATCTTGTAGACACAGCCATCAGCATTTTTGGGGGAAGTTTTAATCAAAAGTTTTTTTTTTTCCTTTATCAAGATTTTTAAATACAACATTGATTTTAAAATTATTAAGTAGAGAAGGTATATCAAGAAAAGTTTCATGGTAAGGGAGAACCAACGTATTCTTGGTTAAATAAGATTATCCTTTTTTTTTTTTGAAGTGTAAAAAGTATTTCTAGCAATTTTATAAGATTTATCATTTAAGTGTTTTGGGTATTTTAGAACATTAGTTATTTCATTAATCTCAAGATTTCTTCATCTATGAACTCTGGGCTGCAAATACACAAAGCTCTCAAAAACATTGATGAAAATTCACAAAGTGTAACTCTGTCTTCATTTGAAGAATAACAATGCACATAAGAACTGGTATTTGTTGGTTTTTCTTTATATATTAAATTTAAAATCATTGTTCGCCTTAATAAGTAAAACCTCTAGAAAAGACAATGAGTTATTTTGTTCAAACTCAACAGTATAGTTTTTGGGATAACCTAGACTATTTAATTTAACGAGAAACTGGGTTATATCTATATTCTTATGCATTAGACATAAAACATCATCAGCATATCTGTACCACTTAGCTCTATTGAGAAGGATTTTGTTAAGCAATTTTGTTTCAAAATATTGTATGTACAAATTATTAAAAATAGGTGAGAGAGGTTTTCCCATTGCCATACCAAACTTCTGAGTGTAAAACTCGTTATTAAACACAAAATTTGCATCAACAATACAGAGTTTAATAAGATTAATGATGAAAGTTAAGACACATGTGCAACATCTGGTAATCTTTATTGTAGACGTTTCGCCATCCAGTGGCTTTATCAATACAGATTCTAGGACATAATTAGAAGACAGTAGAACTATATACAAAAGATGAGGAGTAGATGTAAAATAGAAAGAGACAGGCGCTCCCTTTACAGGCGACGGAAAAGAATAACAGAGGGGCTAAAAGAGGTCAATATATTTGAAATGCGTAGGGAGACACTGGTCAGAGAAATAGCAAGCATCGAACTTAAGCTAAAGGAATCTTGTAGGAGTCAGGAATCGCGGGAAGAACTAAAAGCCATAAATTAAATCGAAAGAAACCCAAAGTATTTCTTCTCCTATGCCAAACCAAAGTCGAGAACAACGTCCAGTATTGGGCCCCTACTTAAACAAGATGGGTCCTACACAGATGACAGCAAGGAAATGAGTGAGCTACTCAAGTCCCAATATGACTCAGTTTTTAGCAAGCCGCTAACCAGACTGAGAGTCGAAGATCAAAATGAATTTTTTATGAGAGAGCCACAAAATTTGATTAACACAAGCCTATCCGATGTTATCCTGACGCCAAATGACTTCGAACAGGCGATAAATGACATGCCCATGCACTCTGCCCCAGGGCCAGACTCATGGAACTCCGTGTTCATCAAGAACTGCAAGAAGCCCCTATCACGAGCCTTTTCCATCCTATGGAGAGGGAGCATGGACAAGGGGGTCGTCCCACAGTTACTAAAAACAACAGACATAGCCCCACTCCACAAAGGGGGCAGTAAAGCAACAGCAAAAAACTACAGACCAATAGCACTAACATCCCATATCATAAAAATCTTTGAAAGGGTCCTAAGAAGCAAGATTACCACCCATCTAGAAACCCATCAGTTACACAACCCAGGGCAACACGGGTTTAGAACAGGTCGCTCCTGTCTGTCTCAACTATTGGATCACTACGACAAGGTCCTAAATGCACTAGAAGACAAAAAGAATGCAGATGTAATATATACAGACTTTGCAAAAGCCTTCGACAAGTGTGACCATGGCGTAATAGCGCACAAAATGCGTGCTAAAGGAATAACAGGAAAAGTCGGTCGATGGATCTATAATTTCCTCACTAACAGAACACAGAGAGTAGTCGTCAACAGAGTAAAGTCCGAGGCAGCTGCAGTGAAAAGCTCTGTTCCACAAGGCACAGTACTCGCTCCCATCTTGTTCCTCATCCTCATATCCGACATAGACAAGGATGTCAGCCACAGCACCGTGTCTTCCTTTGCAGATGACACCCGAATCTGCATGACAGTGTCTTCCATTGCAGACACTGCAAGGCTCCAGGCGGACATCAACCAAATCTTTCAGTGGGCTGCAGAAAACAATATGAAGTTCAACGATGAGAAATTTCAATTACTCAGATATGGTAAACACGAGGAAATTAAATCTTCATCAGAGTACAAAACAAATTCTGGCCACAAAATAGAGCGAAACACCAACGTCAAAGACCTGGGAGTGATTATGTCGGAGGATCTCACCATCAAGGACCATAACATTGTATCAATCGCATCTGCTAGAAAAATGACAGGATGGATAATGAGAACCTTCAAAACTAGGGAGGCCAAGCCCATGATGACACTCTTCAGGTCACTTGTTCTATCTAGGCTGGAATATTGCTGCACACTAACAGCACCTTTCAAGGCAGGTGAAATTGCTGACCTAGAAAATGTACAGAGAACCTTCACGGCGCGCATAACGGAGATAAAACACCTCAATTACTGGGAGCGCTTGAGGTTCCTAAACATGTATTCCCTGGAACGCAGGCGGGAGAGATACATGATTATATACACCTGGAAAATCCTAGAGGGACTAGTACCGAACTTGCACACGAAAATCACTCACTACGAAAGCAAAAGACTTGGCAGACGATGCAACATCCCCCCAATGAAAAGCAGGGGTGTCACTAGCACGTTAAGAGACCATACAATAAGTGTCAGGGGCCCGAGACTGTTCAACTGCCTCCCAGCATACATAAGGGGGATTACCAACAGACCCCTGGCAGTCTTCAAGCTGGCACTGGACAAGCACTTAAAGTCGGTTCCTGACCAGCCGGGCTGTGGCTCGTACGTTGGTTTGCGTGCAGCCAGCAGCAACAGCCTGGTTGATCAGGCTCTGATCCACCAGGAGGCCTGGTCACAGACCGGGCCGCGGGGGCGTTGACCCCCGGAACTCTCTCCAGGTAAACTCCAGGTAATCAGTCCCTCAGCCTTGGAATTGGTGTTGAGAGTACCGTGGTGGTAGAGATTCTGGAGCAAAGGCAAGGAGACTGGCGTTTATATAGGCGTCAGTGGATAGGGACGTGTACCAGACGAGGGCATAGTCACTGGTATGCGGGATTCCCCGCCTATCTGCAGTATGTAAGGCAGGGTAGTGCTACCACCTAGGATATATGAGGCATGGGAGTGCCACCACCTGGGGTATATGAGGCAGGGTAGTACCACCACCTGGAGTATGTGAGGCAGGGGGAGTGCCACCACCTGGGGTATGTGAGGCAGGGTAGTGTCACCACCTGGGTTATGTGAGGCAGGGAAGTGCCACAACCTGGGGTATATGAGGCAGGGTAGTGCCACCACCTGGGGTATATGAGGCAGGGGAGTGCCGCCACCTCGGGGTATATGAGGCAGGGTGGTGTCACCACCTGGAGTAAGTGAGGCAGGGAAGTGCCACCACTTGGGGTATGGGAGGCAGGGTAGTGCCACCACCTGGTGCGTGTGAGGCAGGGTAGTGCCACCACCTGGTGCGTGTGAGGCAGGGTAGTGCCACCACCTGTTTTATATGGGGTAGAGGAGTGCCACCACCTGGGGTACGTGAGGCAGGGTAGTGCCACCACCTGGCTTATATGAGGTAAAGGAGTGCCACCACCTCAGATGTGTGAGGCAGGTGAGTGCCACCACCTGGGGTATGTGAGGCAGGTGGAGTGCTACTACCCGGGGTATGTGAAGCAAGGAGAGTACCACCACCTCGGACATGTGTGGCTGGGTAGTGCCACCACCTAGGGTATGTGAGGCAGGGGAGTGCCACCACCTGGGGTATGTGAAGCAGGGAAGTGCTATCACCTGAGGTATGTGAGGCAGAGAAGTGCTATCACCTGGGGTATGTGAGGCAGGGTAGTGCCACCACCTGGGGTATGTGAGGCAGGGTAGTGCCACCACCTAGGCTATGTGAGGCAGGGGAGTGTCACCGCTTGGGGTATGTGAGGCAGGGGAAATGCCACCATCTGGGGCATGTGAGGCAGGGGGAGTGCTACTACCCGGGGTATGTGAAGCAAGGAGAGTACCACCACCTCGGACATGTGTGGCTGGGTAGTGCCACCACCTAGGGTATGTGAGGCAGGGGAGTGCCACCACCTGGGGTATGTGAAGCAGGGAAGTGCTATCACCTGAGGTATGTGAGGCAGAGAAGTGCTATCACCTAGGCTATGTGAGGCAGGGTAGTGCCACCACCTGGGGTATGTGAGGCAGGGTAGTGCCACCACCTAGGGTATGTGAGGCAGGGGAGTGTCACCGCTTGGGGTATGTGAGGCAGGGGGACTGCCACCATCTGGGGCATATGAGGCAGGGGGAGTGCCACCACCTGGGGTATGTGAGGCAGGGGAGTACTACCACCTGGGGCATGTGAGGCAGGGTGAGTGCCAACACCTGGGGTATGTGAGGCAGGGTGAGTGCCAACACCTGGGGTATGTGAGACGAGGAGTGCTACCACTGGGGTATGTGAGGCAGGGGAGTGCCACCACCTGGGGTATGTGAGACAGGGGGAGTGCTACCACCTGGGGTATGTGAGGCAGGGGAGTGCTGCCGCCTGGGGTATGTTAGGCAGGGGGAGTGCCACCACCTGGGGTATATTTTTGTCTCATTGCACAGTGCCGCACTCACTGTTGCCAGCACCGAAGAGATACCTTACTACGCCTCCAAACATTGTAGCCAGAATCGCCTCAACAATCAAACAGTTGAATACACCTGGTAATTGGCTATACTGCAAAGATACCTCGACGATCTGGACACACTTGCTCACTGACACACATACTGACAGTGTTGCCACTCTTAAATAAATACCACTCAGTTGTCTACTCTAACACTGTTGCCAGCTAGTGTTGCCAACATCACGATGCATCACAACTTATCCTCTCAGTATTGCCAACATTACGATGCATCACAACTCATCCTCTCAGTGTTGCCAACATCACGATGGATCACAGCTCATCCTCTGTGTTGCCAATATCACGATGCACCACAACTTATCCTCTCAGTATTGCCAACATTACGATGCATCACAACTCATCCTCTCAGTGTTGCCAACATCACGATGGATCACAGCTCATCCTCTGTGTTGCCAACATCAAGATGCATCACAACTCATCCTCTCAGTGTTACCAACACCACAATGCATCACAACACATCCTGTCAGTCTAGCCAATACCACAATGCATCGCAACACACCCTGTCAGTGTTACCAACACCACAGTGCCTCACAACTCATCCTATCAGTGTTGCCAATTTGGCCAAAACTGTGATATATCAGGTGGATCATCACTTTGGGATATACCAGGTGGATCATCACTCTGGGATATACCAGGTGGATCATCACTCTGGGATATACCAGGTGGATCATCACTCTGGGATATACCAGGTGGATCATCACTCTGGGATATACCAGGTGGATCATCACTCTGGGATATACCAGGTGGATCATCATTCTAGGATATACCAGGTGGATCATCATTCTAGGATATACCAGGTGGATCATCATTCTGGGATATACCAGGTGGATCATCACTCTGGGATATACTAGGTGGATCATCACTCTGGGATATATCAGGTGGATCATCATTCTGGGATATACCAGGTGGATCATCCCTCTGGGATATATCAGGTGGATCATCACTCTGGGATATACCAGGTGGGTCATCACTCTGGGATATACAAGGCGGATCATCACTCTGGGATATACCAGGTGGGTCATCACTCTGGGATATATCAGGTGGATCATCACTGGGATATACCAGGTGGATCATCACTCTAGGATATACCAGGTGGATCATCACTCTAGGATATACCAGGTGGATCATCACTCTGGAATATATCAGGTGGATCATTACTCTGGGATATACCAGGTCGGTCATCGCTCTGAGATATACCAGGTGAATCATCGCTGGAATATACCAGGTGGATCATCACTCTAGGATATACCAGGTGGATCATCACTCTAGGATATACCAGGTGGATCATCACTCTGGGATATACCAGGTGGATCATCACTCTGGGATATACCAGGTGGGTCATCACTCTGGGATATATCAGGTGGATCATCACTGGGATATACCAGGTAGATCATCACTGGGATATATCAGGTGGATCATCACTCTGGAATATACCAGGTGGATCATCACTCTAGGATATACCAGGTGGATCATCACTCTGGGATATACCAGGTGGATCATCACTCTGGGATATACCAGGTGGATCATCACTCTGGGATATACCAGGTGGATCATCACTGGGATATACCAGGTAGATCATCACTGGGATATATCAGGTGGATCATCACTCTGGAATATACCAGGTGGATCATCACTCTGGAATATACCAGTCCTGGAATATTGATGAGAGAGAGTTAGGAGATTGTAGACAGGGAGGGGGGAGAGGAGAAGGGGAAGGAGGAAGGGGGTATTTTGTCACTGTTCAGTTAGGCAGGGCTCTGTTTCACCGCTCTCTCACTGTTAAAGTGAATAAGACTCTGTCTCACTGTTCTCATCTGAGATGATGTCATCTCGCCTAAGACTCCACTTCAGGGAATTTCTCATCAACTAAGCAGTCTGCTGTGGCTGCTGATACTTGTCACTGCTAGATTGCTGACACTTGTCATTGCTAAGTTGCTGACACTTATCACTGCTAAGTTGCTGACACTTGTCTCTGCTAAGTTGCTGACACTTGTCACTGCTAAGTTGCTGACACTTGTCACTGCTAGGTTGCTGACACTTGTCACCGGTGTAACTGCTGACACTTGTCACCGGTGTAACTGCTGACACTTGTCACCGGTGTAACTGCTGACACTTGTCACTGCTAGGTTGCTGACACTTGTCACCGGTGTAACTGCTGATACTTGTCACCGGTGTAACTGCTGACACTTGTCACTGCTAGATTGCTGACAACTCTCACTGCTAAGTTGCTGACACTTGCCACCGATGCAACTTGTCACCGCTGTGACTGCTGACGGTTGTCACTGATTGGTTGCCGACGCTTATCACTTAGCAGTGTGTGTGTGTACTCACCTAGTTGTACTCACCTAGTTGAGGTTGCAGGGGTCGAGTCCTAGCTCCTGGCCCCGCTTCTTCACTGGTCGCTACTAGGTCACTCTCCCTGAACCGTGAGCTTTATCATACCTCTGCTTAAAGCTATGTACGGATCCTGCCTCCACTACATCGCTTCCCAAACTATTCCACTTCCTGACTACTCTGTGGCTGATGAAATGCTTCCTAACATCCCTGTGATTCATCTGTGTCTTCAGCTTCCAACTGTGTCCCCTTGTTGTTGTGTCCCATCTCTGGAACATCCTGTCTTTGTCCACCTTGTCAGTTCCTCTCAGTATTTTGTATGTCGTTATCATGCCCCCCCCTATCTCTCCTGTCCTCCACTGTGTGTGTGTGTGTGTGTGTACTCACCTATTTGTGGTTGCAAGGGTCGAGTCATAGCTAATGCCCCCGCCTGTTAACTGATCGCTACTAGGTCCTCTCTCTCCCTGCTCCATGAGCTTTATCAAACCTCCTCTTAAAAACTATGTATGGTTCCTGCCTCCACTACGTCACTTTCTAGGCTATTCCACTTCCTAACAGCTCTATGACTGAAGAAATACTTCCTATCATCCCTTTACCTCATCGCAGTCTTCAACTTCCAAGTGTTACCCCTTGTTTCGGTGTCCCATCTCTGGAACATCCAGTCGTTGTCCACCTTGTGAATTCCTCTCAGTACTTTATATGTCATTATCATGACTCCACTAACCCTCCTGTCCTCCAGTGTCGTCAGGCCGATTTCCCTTAACCTTTCTTCGTAGGACAATCCCCTTTGCTCTGGGACTAGTCTTGTTGCAAACCTTTGCACTTTCTCTAATTTCTTGACGTGCTTGACCAGGTGTGGATTCCAAACTGGTGCTGCATACTCCAATATGGGCCTGACGTATATGGTGTACAGAGTCTTGAATGATTCCTTACTAAGGTATCGGAATGCTATTCTCAGGTTTGCCAGGCGCCCATATGCTGCAGCAGTTATCTGGTTGATGTGCACCTCAGGAGATGTACTCGGTATTATACTTACCCCAAGATCTTTTTCCTTGAGTGGGGTTTTCAGTCTTTGGCCACCTAGACTATACGCTGTCTGCGGTCTTCTTTGCCTTTCCTTGATATTCATGACTTTCCATTTGGCAGGGTTAAATTCAGTGAGCCAGTTGCTGGACCAGGCTTGCAGCCTGTCCACGTCTCTTGGTAGTCCTGCCTGATCCTCATCGGATTTAATTCCCTTCATTAACTTCAAATCATCTGCAATCAGAGACACTTCTGAGTCTATCCCTTCCGTTATGTCATTCACATATATCAAAAACAGCACTAGTTCTAGGACTGACCTCTGTGGAGCCCCGCTCGTCACAGGCTCCCACTCTGACACCTCGTCACGTACCATGACTCGTTGTTACCCTGTCAGATATTCTCTGATCCATTGCAGTGCCTTTCCTGTTATGCGTGCCTGATCCTCTAGCTTTTGCATTAACCTCTTGTGAGGAACTGTGTCGAAAGCCTTCTTGCAGTCCAAGAAAATGCAGTCTATCCACCCCTCTCTCTCGTGTCTTACTTCCGTTACCTTGTCATAAAACTCCATTAGGTTTGTGACACAGGATTTTCCTTCCCTGAAACCGTGCTGGTTGTCGTTTATAAGCTTGTCTTTCTAGATACTCCACTACTCTCCTCCTGATGATCTTCTCCATGACTTTGCATAGTATACACGTCAGTGACAGGTCTGTAGTTTAATGCCTCATGTCTGTCTCCTTTCTTAAAAATTGGGACTACATTTGGCATCTTCCATACCTCAGTGGATGTGTTGAAGATGTTTGCTAGTGGCACACTCAGCATCTCTGCTCCCTCTTGAAGGACCCACGGAGAAATGTTGTCTGGTCCCACCGCCTTTGAGGCATCAAGTTCAAATAGCAGCTTCTTCACCTCCTCCTCGGTTGTGTGTATTTCATCTAGCACTTGTTGGTGTACCTCCCTATTGTGACTTTCTGGAGTCCTTCCTCTCTGCATTGCAAATACTTCTTGAAACAGCGTGTTGAAATCCTCACATACCTCTTGGTCGTTTCTTGTGAACTCCCCACCTTGCTTCCTCAGCCTGATTACCTGGTCCTTGACTGTTGTTTTCCTCCTGATGTGGCTATACAACAGCTTCGGACCAGACTTGACTTTTGTCATTGTCGTATTGTTGCTAAGCCTCCCTTCCTATCTGTGCATATTCGTTTCCTGGGTAATCTGTCTTCTGTACTTTTTCCATTCTCTAGTGCATTTAGTTTTTGCCTCCCTACACTTTTGAGTGAACCAAGGACTCGTTCGGGTCTTCTCATTATTTCTGTTTCCCTTGGGAACAAACCTCTCGTCTGCCTCCTTGCGTTTTGTTGTCACGCAGCCCATCATTTCTTTTACAAGTTTTCCTGCCAATTTTCTTTCCCACTGAACATCTTGCAGAAATTTCCTCATTCCTGTGTAGTCCCCCCTCTTGTAGTTTGGCTTCTCTCGTCTTGTAGCTCAACTATGTATTCAAAGTTCAGAACCACATGATCACTAGCTCCAAGGGGCCTTTTGTACGTGATATCCTCGATATCCAAGCTACTCAAGGTGAATACTAGGTCCAGTCTTGCTGGATCATCCCCACCTCTTTCTCTGGTAGTGTCTCTAACATGTTGATGCATGAGGTTTTCCAGTACCACATCCGTCATCTTGGCTCTTCATGTTTTGGTACCCCCATGGCACTCTAGGTTTTCCTAGTCAGTCTTGTTGTGATTGAAATCACCTATAACAAGTAACTTTGCTCTACCCATGTGAGCTCTTCTGGCCACCTCGGCTAGTGTATCTACCATTGCTCTGTTGCTCTCTTCGTATTCTTCTCTTGGCCTCCTGCAGTTCTGTGGCAGGTTGTACATCACTGGAATTACCACCCTATGGCCCCCATACTGGATTGTTCCTACTATGTAGTCCTTTTGGCCCATTCCATCCATTCCTTCCATTTTCTCAAATCCCCACCGGTTTTTAATGAGGAGTGCAACTTCTCCTCCCCCTCTGCTCCCTCTGTCTTTCCTCAGGATTTGATATCTAGGTGGAAAGATTGCATCTGTTATGATCCTGGTGAGTTTCGTTTCTGTGAGTGCTGTTATGTCTGGGGATGTCTCCTTAATTCTTTCATGCCACTCCTCACATTTATTTGTTATTCTGTCTGCATTTGTACCAAACCTTCAACTTCTTTTCTAAAGCTGTGGTCTGGGGGGGTACATTGGGGTTGAGGAAGTGGGAGACCTGATGAGGAACTATGGATGGTTGCTGTGGAGGTGGAGTTTGTAATGAGGTGGGTGGGTGCATTGGGTACAGCATGTAAGTTTTGAGTTAGAACGTTCAGTCATATTGGGGTTGTCCTGTTTGGGGGGTTTCTGTAGGTAGTTGTGAGGGAGGTTATATCTGATCTTCCTCCTGAGTCTGGGTTCTCCTGTGAATCTCCATCTTTGCCTCCCTTTCCTCCTGTCGTCTTTGTACCCTTTCTTTCAGTTTCTACCTTTCTTCTCATGTTCTGTCGCAGTCAAGATACACCCACTGGTATGCTAACATGTCCTTTGGTTTCGCTTTCTCTTGGAGGATTCTGTTTTGAGCCGATTCTGTCTCGAAAAACCACTTTGACTGGCCATATTCTCATAAAATTTGTCAGCTGGGTCATGTCGTCTCCTATTGCTGTCATGGTGATTTCAATTGCTTTTTTCTCCCCTTGTCTTCTTGCTTTGTAAGGTTCCCCTTCAACTTCCTGGAGCTCATATAGAAAGACTGATCTCTCCCTTTCATTCTCCCACTGCATATTCCTGTGTATCCTCTGATTCAGTTTAGTTGCCTCCATTGCAGCTTTCCTTCCTTCAATCTCTTCATTGGCTGTTGTCCCTGGGCCCAGTGGTCTGTCATTTTTCCTTCTCAGCTTTCCCTGGGCACTGCTGTGGTCTGTTAGGGCCTCTACATATAGCTTAGCTCTTTCATTTTCTACAGTCCCTGGATTGTTCCTGATGTGATCCTCTTTTTTCCTTGGCCTCCACGATGGTCTGATAGGGCCTCTGCGTACAGTTTCACTCCCTTGCTCCCTTCTGTGACTGAGGTAGCAGTTTCCGATGTCATGCCCACATTGCTCTTTAGTTCTTTAGGCTGTTTCAGATTTTTCAGTTCCTCTTCTAATCTTTGTATCTTAGCTTCTGCTGCTGTGACTTGCATCTCCATTTACTGCTCTCTGCAGCTATCCTCTCCTCCATTTTCATGCTAAGCTCTTCTAGCTTCCTTTCCACTCATGTTTCCCTTTCATAAGCTCTGCTACCCAATCTTCCTTCCCAGACTCACACCCCAGTCCCCTGGTTTTCCGTCCTGCTCTCTAGCAACCCATTTTTTTGGTTGCCATAGAATAAAAAACTTATGTATTTCTGTGTGGTTGTTTGAATGTGTATGGGGGCGGTGGGTGTTAGAGGAGGAAGCTGGAGACAGTGGCGAAATGGGAGAGAGGTGGGGAGGGGGAAAGAGGGGACAATATGGGAAGAGAGAGGAGGAGGGAGAAGCAAAGGGGGAGAGAATGGAAGAGGGGGAGATGGAGTGGAGGGGGGGAGGAGGGTGTGTGTGTGTTAATAACAGTGTGCGTGTTGTCTTGCATTCATCAAGATTAACAACAGGAGGTCAGGCGAGCACCACCTGGGTCTGCAGTGGCCTGGTCATTAAGGTCAGTCCATGGTCTGTCACTGTAGTAGTCTAGTCAACAAGGTCAGTCCATGGTCTGTCACTGAAGTGGTCTAGTCAACAAAGTCAGTCAATGGTCTGTCACGGTAGTGGTCTAGTCAACAAGGTCAGTCCATGGTCTGTCACTGTTCTGGTCTAGTCAACAAGGTCAGTCCATGGTCTGTCACTGTTATGGTCTAGTCAACAAGGTCGGTTCATGGTCTTGCATTGTAGTGGTCTAGTCAACAAGGTCAGTCCATCGTCTGTCACTGTAGTGGTCTAGTCAACAAGGTCAGTCCATCGTCTGTCACTGTAGTGGTCTAGTCAACAAGGTCAGTACTGTTGACTAGACCTCAGTTAACTTGCGTTGTGTGTGACCTCAGTTAACCTGTGTTGTGTGTGACCTCAGTTAA
The DNA here is from genome assembly GCF_038502225.1 of Cherax quadricarinatus. Classification (NCBI taxonomy): domain Eukaryota; kingdom Metazoa; phylum Arthropoda; class Malacostraca; order Decapoda; family Parastacidae; genus Cherax; species Cherax quadricarinatus. The sequence continues at coordinate 53,115,914 of NC_091296.1, read as the reverse complement.
CCTGTGTTGTGTGTGACCTCAGTTAACCTGTGTTGTGTGTGACCTCAGTTAACCTGTGTTGTGTGTGACCCCGGTTAACCTGTGTTCTGTGTGACCTCAGTTAACCTATGTTCTGTGTGACCTCAGTTAACCTGTGTTGTGTGTGACCTCAGTTAACCTGTGTTGTGTGTGACCCCAGTTAACCTGTGTTATGTGTGACCTCAGTTAGCCTGTGTTGTGTGTGACCTCAGTTAACCTGTGTTGTATGTGACCTCAGTTAACCTGTGTTGTGTGTGACCTCGTTTAACTTGTGCTGTGTGTGACCTCAGTTAACCTGTATTGTGTGTGACAGTTAACTTGTGTTGTGTGCGACCTCAGTTAACCTGTGTTCTGTGTGACCTCAGTTAACCTGTGTTGTGTGTGACCTCAGTTAACCTGTGTTGTTTGTGACCCCAGTTAACCTGTGTTGTGTGTGACCTCAGTTAGCCTGTGTTGTGTGTGACCTCAGTTAACCTGTGTTGTGTGTGACCTCAGTTAACCTGTGTTGTGTGTGACCTCGTTTAACTTGTGCTGTGTGTGACCTCAGTTAACCTGTATTGTGTGTGACAGTTAACTTGTGTTGTGTGCGACCTCAGTTAACCTGTGTTCTGTGTGACCTCAGTTAACCTGTGTTGTGTGTGACCTCAGTTAACCTGTGTTGTGTGTGACCCCAGTTAACCTGTGTTGTGTGTGACCTCAGTTAACCTGCATTGTGTGTGACCTCAGTTAACCTGTGTTGTGTGCGACCTCAGTTAACTTGTGTTGTGTGTGACCTCAGTTAGCCTGTGTTGTGTGTGACCTCAGTTAACTTGTGTTGTGTGTGACCTCAGTTAACCTGTGTTGTGTGTGACCTCAGTTAACTTGTGTTGTTTGTGACCTCAGTTAACCTGTGTTGTGTGTGACCTCAGTTAACCTGTGATCAAAATCTTTCAATTTACTGGATATTCCATGACAATGTGTCGTTGTCACAGTGTGAGCCGAAATATATGAGGGATACTAGTGTGTAATGTGAGGGATACTGCTCTGCAATTTAAGAGATACTGATCTTTAAGGTGAGTGATATTGATCTATAATGTGAGGGATATTGGTCTAAAATGTAATTGATACTGGTCTAAAATGTGATGGATACTAGCCTGTAATGTGATGGATATTGGTATACAATGTGAGGGATACTGGTGTATAATGTGAGGGATACTGATCTGTAATGTGAGGGCTACTGGTCTATAATGTGAGGGATACTGATCTAAAATGTGAGGAATGCTCGTCTATAATGTGAGATACTAGTCTATAATGTGAGGGATACTGATCTATAATGTAAGGGATACTGCTCTATATGAGGGATACTGGTCCATAACGTGAGGGATATTGGTCTATAATGTGAGGAATGCTGGTCTATATGAGGGATACTGGTCTATGTGAGGGATACTGGTCTATAATGTGAGGGATGATGAGTAGTTAACTAGCTGACCAGCTGAATAGATAACCAACTGACCAGCTGAATATTTAACCAGCTGGCCGGGAGACGGGTTGGCCAGCTGACCTACTGACCAGCTGTGAGCCAGGGATCAACATCACAAATACCACAAGTGATCAATACTAATACCTTCCCCAGTGTCATCCTCTTGTTTATGTAAGTTTGTATCGCTGTGTCACAACACATGTGATACACATTTCTCTATCACAACACATGTGATACACATTTCTCTATCACAACACATGTGATACACATTTCTCTATCACAACACATGTGATACACATTTCTCTATCACAACACATGTGATACACATTTCTCTATCACAACACATGTGATACACATTTCTCTATCACAACACATGTGATACACATTTCTCTATCACAACACATGTGATACACATTTTTTATATCATATACGTGGAGAGAGAATTAAAGTGAGAGAGAGAGAGAGAGAGGAAGTGAGCATTAAAATAAATAAATTTTATTCTCTTTACAAGGCCGATTAGCGCGCTTACGAAGGCATTATCCCGCGCCAATGCCATCTCTCTCTCTCTCCCACCAACGTCTCCTCTCTCGTTCTTCTCCCTCCTTACATCATTGAACCTCAATTATCCACTACCTCCCTTATCTTCTCGTTCCTGGAGACACGTAATTCAGTAGACTGGTTGCTGTGAAGAGTTGATTATCAGTCTACTTAAATGAAGCAACCGGTTGACCATGGTCAACCGGTTGACGACGGTCAACCAGGCTGGAACAACGTTCCCGTCTATTATGCCTTGTTCTCTGCTGCTGCTGGTGATGTTGGTAGTGTTGCTGCTGGTATTGTTGGTGTTGCTGATGGTGTTGGTGGTAGTGCTGATGCTGTGGGGTTAGTGATAATGTTGGTGATGGTGCTGATGTTGTTGGTGATGGTGCTGATGTTGTTGGTGATGGTGCTGATGTTGTTGGTAGTAGTGATGGTGTTGTGGTGTTACTGATGATGTTGGTGATGGTGCTGATGTTGTTGGTGGTAGTGATGGTGTTGTGGTGTTACTGATGATGTTGGTGATGGTGTTGATGTTGTTGGAGGTAGTGATGGTGTTGTGGTGTTACTGATGATGTTGGTGATGGTGCTGATGTTGTTGGTGGTAGTGATGGTGTTGTGGTGTTACTGATGATGTTGGTGATGGTGTTGATGTTGTTGGAGGTAGTGATGGTGTTGTGGTGTTACTGATGATGTTGGTGATGGTGCTGATGTTGTTGGTGGTAGTGATGGTGTTGTGGTGTTACTGATGATGTTGGTGATGGTGTTGATGTTGTTGGAGGTAGTGATGGTGTTGTGGTATTACTGATGATGTTGGTGATGGTGTTGATGTTGTTGGTGTTAGTGATGGTGTTGTGGTGTTACTGATGATGTTGGTGATGGTGTTGATGTTGTTGGAGGTAGTGATGGTGTTGTGGTGTTACTGATGATGTTGGTGATGGTGTTGATGTTGTTGGAGGTAGTGATGGTGTTGTGGTGTTACTGACGATGTTGGTGATGGTGTTGATGTTGTTGGAGGTAGTGATGGTGTTGTGGTGTTACTGATGATGTTGGTGATGGTGTTGATGTTGTTGGAGGTAGTGATGGTGTTGTGGTGTTACTGATGATGTTGGTAGTGTTGCTGATGGTGTTGGTGTTAGTGATGGTGCTGTGGTGTTACTGATGATGTTGGTGATGGTGTTGATGTTGTTGGAGGTAGTGATGGTGTTGTGGTGTTACTGATGATGTTGGTGATGGTGTTGATGTTGTTGGAGGTAGTGATGGTGTTGTGGTGTTACTGATGATGTTGGTGATGGTGTTGATGTTGTTGGAGGTAGTGATGGTGTTGTGGTGTTACTGATGATGTTGGTGATGGTGTTGATGTTGTTGGAGGTAGTGATGGTGTTGTGGTGTTACTGATGATGTTGGTGATGGTGTTGATGTTGTTGGTGGTAGTGATGGTGTTGTGGTGTTACTGATGATGTTGGTGATAGTGTTGATGTTGTTGGTGGTAGTGATGGTGTTGTGGTGTTACTGATGATGTTGGTGATGGTGTTGATGTTGTTGGAGGTAATGATGGTGTTGTGGTGTTACTGATGATGTTGGTAGTGTTGCTGATGGTGTTGGTGTTAGTGATGGTGCTGTGGTGTTACTGATGATGTTGGTAGTGTTGCTGATGGTGTTGGTGTTGTGGTGTTAGTGATGATGTTGGTGATGGTGTTGATGTTGTTGGAGGTAGTGATGGTGTTGTGGTGTTACTGATGATGTTGGTAGTGTTGCTGATGGTGTTGGTGTTAGTGATGGTGCTGTGGTGTTACTGATGATGTTGGTGATGGTGTTGATGTTGTTGGAGGTAGTGATGGTGTTGTGGTGTTACCGATGATGTTGGTGATGGTGTTGATGTTGTTGGAGGTAGTGATGGTGTTGTGGTGTTACTGATGATGTTGGTAGTGTTGCTGATGGTGTTGGTGTTAGTGGTGGTGCTGTGGTGTTACTGATGATGTTGGTGATGGTGTTGATGTTGTTGGAGGTAGTGATGGTGTTGTGGTGTTACTGATGATGTTGGTGATGGTGTTGATGTTGTTGGAGGTAGTGATGGTGTTGTGGTGTTACTGATGATGTTGGTGATGGTGTTGATGTTGTTGGAGGTAGTGATGGTGTTGTGGTGTTACTGATGATGTTGGTGATGGTGTTGATGTTGTTGGAGGTAGTGATGGTGTTGTGGTGTTACTGATGATGTTGGTGATGGTGTTGATGTTGTTGGAGGTAGTGATGGTGTTGTGGTGTTACTGATGATGTTGGTAGTGTTGCTGATGGTGTTGGTGTTAGTGATGGTGCTGTGGTGTTACTGATGATGTTGGTGATGGTGTTGATGTTGTTGGAGGTAGTGATGGTGTTGTGGTGTTACTGATGATGTTGGTGATGGTGTTGATGTTGTTGGAGGTAGTGATGGTGTTGTGGTGTTACTGATGATGTTGGTGATGGTGTTGATGTTGTTGGAGGTAGTGATGGTGTTGTGGTGTTACTGATGATGTTGGTGATGGTGTTGATGTTGTTGGAGGTAGTGATGGTGTTGTGGTGTTACTGATGATGTTGGTGATGGTGTTGATGTTGTTGGTGGTAGTGATGGTGTTGTGGTGTTACTGATGATGTTGGTGATAGTGTTGATGTTGTTGGTGGTAGTGATGGTGTTGTGGTGTTACTGATGATGTTGGTGATGGTGTTGATGTTGTTGGAGGTAATGATGGTGTTGTGGTGTTACTGATGATGTTGGTAGTGTTGCTGATGGTGTTGGTGTTAGTGATGGTGCTGTGGTGTTACTGATGATGTTGGTAGTGTTGCTGATGGTGTTGGTGTTGTGGTGTTAGTGATGATGTTGGTGATGGTGTTGATGTTGTTGGAGGTAGTGATGGTGTTGTGGTGTTACTGATGATGTTGGTAGTGTTGCTGATGGTGTTGGTGTTAGTGATGGTGCTGTGGTGTTACTGATGATGTTGGTGATGGTGTTGATGTTGTTGGAGGTAGTGATGGTGTTGTGGTGTTACCGATGATGTTGGTGATGGTGTTGATGTTGTTGGAGGTAGTGATGGTGTTGTGGTGTTACTGATGATGTTGGTAGTGTTGCTGATGGTGTTGGTGTTAGTGGTGGTGCTGTGGTGTTACTGATGATGTTGGTGATGGTGTTGATGTTGTTGGAGGTAGTGATGGTGTTGTGGTGTTACTGATGATGTTGGTGATGGTGTTGATGTTGTTGGAGGTAGTGATGGTGTTGTGGTGTTACTGATGATGTTGGTGATGGTGTTGATGTTGTTGGAGGTAGTGATGGTGTTGTGGTGTTACTGATGATGTTGGTGATGGTGTTGATGTTGTTGGAGGTAGTGATGGTGTTGTGGTGTTACTGATGATGTTGGTAGTGTTGCTGATGGTGTTGGTGTTAGTGATGGTGTTGTGGTGTTACTGATGATGTTGGTAGTGTTGCTGATGGTGTTGGTGTTAGTGATGGTGCTGTGGTGTTACTGATGATGTTGGTAGTGTTGCTGATGGTGTTGGTGTTAGTGATGGTGTTGTGGTGTTACTGATGATGTTGGTAGTGTTGCTGATGGTGTTGGTGTTAGTGATGGTGCTGTGGTGTTACTGATGATGTTGGTGATGGTGTTGATGGTGTTGGTGTTAGTGATGGTGTTGTGGTGTTACTGATGATGTTGGTAGTGTTGCTGATGGTGTTGGTGTTAGTGATGGTGCTGTGGTGTTACTGATGATGTTGGTAGTGTTGCTGATGGTGTTGGTGTTAGTGATGGTGCTGTGGTGTTACTGATGATGTTGGTTGTAGTGCTGGTGTTGCTGCTGGTGTTGTGGGGTTGTTCTTGGTGTAAGTGGTAGAGCTGGTGTTGCTGCTGGTGTTGTGGGGTTGTTCTTGGTGTAAGTGGTAGAGCTGGTGTTGCTGCTGGTGTTGTGGGGTTGTTCTTGGTGTAAGTGGTAGAGCTGGTGTTGCTGCTGGTGTTGTGGGGTTGTTCTTGGTGTAAGTGGTAGTGCTGGTGTTGCTGCTGGGGTTGTGGGGTTGTTCTTGGTGTAAGTGGTAGTGCTGGTGTTGCTGCTGGTGTTGTGGGGTTGTTCTTGGTGTAAGTGGTAGTGCTGGTGTTCCTGCTGGTGTTGTGGGGTTGTTCTTGGTGTAAGTGGTAGTGCTGGTGTTGCTGCTGGTGTTGTGGGGTTGTTCTTGGTGTAAGTGGTAGTGCTGGTGTTGCTGCTGGTGTTGTGGGGTTGTTCTTGGTGTAAGTGGTAGAGCTGGTGTTGCTGCTGGTGTTGTGGGGTTGTTCTTGGTGTAAGTGGTAGTGCTGGTGTTGCTGCTGGTGTTGTGGGGTTGTTCTTGGTGTAAGTGGTAGTGCTGGTGTTGGTGTTGATGTTTATGCTTGTGTTTGTGGTGGTGCTGATGTTGATGCTGTGGTATTGTTGGTGCTGTGGGACTGCTGTTGATGTTGGTGGTGCTGTTACTGCTGCAGTATCAACATCATTCTAAGTAGTCCAGGTTACAGCATCAACATCACTCTCAGTAGTCCAGGCTACAACATCAACATCAACATCACTCTCAGTAGTCCAGGTTACATCATCAACATCAACATCATTCTCAGTAGTCCAGGTTACATCATCAACATCACTTTCAGTAGTCCAGGTTACAACATCAACATCAACATCACTCTCAGTAGTCCAGGTTACATCATCAACATCACTCTCAGTAGTCCAAGTTACAACATCAACATCAACATTACTCTCAGAAGTCCAGGTTACATCAACAACATCACTCTCAGTAGTCGAGGTTACAACATCAACAACATCATTCTCAGTAGTCCAGGTTACAATATCAACAACAACATCACTCTCAGTAGTCCAGGTTACAACATCATCAACATCACTTTCAGTAGTCCAGGTTACAACATCAATATCAACATCACTCTCAGTAGTCCAGGTTACAACATCAACATCACTCTCAGTAGTCCAGGTTACATCAACATCAACATCACTCTCAGTAGTCCAGGTTACAACATCAACATCAACATCACTCTCAGTAGTCCAGGTTACAACATCAACATCACTCTCAGTAGTCCAGGTTACAACATCAACAACAACATCACTCTCAGTAGTCCAGGTTACAACATCATCAACATCACTTTCAGTAGTCCAGGTTACAACATCAATATCAACATCACTCTCAGTAGTCTAGGTTACAACATCAACATCACTCTCAGTAGTCCAGGTTACAACATCAACATCACTCTCAGTAGTCTAGGTTACTACAACATCATCAACATCACTCTCAGCAGTCCAGGTTACAACATCAATATCAACATCACTCTCAGTAGTCCAGGTTACAACATCAACATCTCTCTCAGTAGTCTAGGTTACTACAACATCATCAACATCACTCTCAGTAGTCCAGGTTACAACATCATCAACATCACTCTCAGTAGTCTAGGTTACAACATCAACATCAACATCACTCTCAGTAGTCCAGGTTACAACATCAACATCAACATCACTCTCAGTAGTCCAGGTTACAACATCAACATCACTCTCAGTAGTCTAGGTTACTACAACATCATCAACATCACTCTCAGTAGTCCAGGTTACAACAACATCAACATCACTCTCAGTAGTCCAGGTTACAACATCAACATCAACATCACACTCAGTAGTCCAGGTTACAACATCAACATCACTCTCAGTAGTCTAGGTTACAACATCAACATCAACATCACTCTCAGTAGTCCAGGTTACAACATCAACAACATCATCACTCTCAGTAGTCCAGGTTACAACATCAACATCACTCTCAGTAGTCCAGGTTACAACATCATCAACATCACTCTCAGTAGTCCAGGTTACAACATCAACAACAACATCACTCTCAGTAGTCCAGGTTACAACATCACTTTCAGTAGTCCAGGTTACAACATCATCAACATCACTTTCAGTAGTCCAGGTTACAACATCATCAACATCACTCTCAGTAGTCCAGGTTACAACATCATCAACATCACTCTCAGTAGTCCAGGTTACATCAACATCAACATCACTCGCAGTAGTCCAGGTTACAACATCAACATCACTCTCAGTACTCCAGGTTACAACATCAACATCAACATCACTCTCAGTAGTCGAGGTTACAACATCAACAACATCATTCTCAGTAGTCCAGGTTACAATATCAACAACAACATCACTCTCAGTAGTCCAGGTTACAACATCATCAACATGACTTTCAGTAGTCCAGGTTACAACATCAATATCAACATCACTCTCAGTAGTCCAGGTTACAACATCAACATCTCTCTCAGTAGTCCAGGTTACATCAACATCAACATCACTCTCAGTAGTCCAGGTTACAACATCAACAACAACAACATCACTCTCAGTAGTCCAGGTTACAACATCAACATCGACATCACTCTCAGTAGTCATCACTCTCAGTAGTCCAGGTTACAACATCAACATCACTCTCAGTAGTCCAGGTTACAACATCATCAACATCACTCTCAGTAGTCCAGGTTACAACATCAACATCGACATCACTCTCAGTAGTCCAGGTTACAACATCAACATCACTCTCAGTAGTCCAGGTTACAACATCAACATCACTCTCAGTAGTCCAGGTTACAACATCATCAACATCACTCTCAGTAGTCCAGGTTACAACATCATCAACATCACTCTCAGTAGTCCAGGTTACAACATCATCAACATCACTCTCAGTAGTCCAGGTTACAACATCAACATCAACATCACTCGCAGTAGTCCAGGTTACAACATCAACATCACTCTCAGTAGTCCAGGTTACATCAACATCAACATCACTCTCAGTAGTCCAGGTTACAACATCAACATCAACATCACTCTCAGTAGTTCAGGTTACAACATCAACATCACTCTCAGTAGTCCAGGTTACAACATCATAATCAACATCACACTCAGTAGTCCAGGTTACAGCATCAACATCAACATCACTCTCAGTAGTCCAGGGTACAACATCAACAACATCACTTTCAGTAGTCCAGGTTACAACATCACTTTCAGTAGTCCAGGTTACAACATCATCAACATCACTTTCAGTAGTCCAGGTTACAACATCATCAACATCACTCTCAGTGGTCCAGGTTACATCAACAACATCACTCTCAGTAGTCCAGGGTACAACATCAACAACATCACTCTCAGTAGTCCAGGTTGCAACATCACTTTCAGTAGTCCAGGTTACAACATCATCATCACTTTCAGTAGTCCAGGTTACAACATCAACATCACTTTCAGTAGCCCAGGTTACAACATCAACAACATCACTTTCAGTAGTCCAGGTTACAACATCACTTTCAGTAGTCCAGGTTACAACATCATCAACATCACTTTCAGTAGTCCAGGTTACAACATCATCAACATCACTCTCAGTAGTCCAGGTTACATCAACAACATCACTCTCAGTAGTCCAGGTTGCAACATCACTTTCAGTAGTCCAGGTTACAACATCATCATCACTTTCAGTAGTCCAGGTTACAACATCAACATCACTTTCAGTAGTCCAGGTTACAACATCATCAACATCACTTTCAGTAGTCCAGGTTACAACATCATCAACATCACTCTCAGTAGTCCAGGTTACAACATCATCAACATCACTCTCAGTAGTCCAGGTTACAACATCATCAACATCACTTTCAGTAGTCCAGGTTACAACATCATCAACATCACTTTCAGTAGTCCAGGTTACTATATCATCAACATCACTCTCAGTAGTCCAGGTTACAACATCATCAACAACATCACTCTCAGTAGTCCAGGTTACAACATCACTTTCAGTAGTCCAGGTTACAACATCATCAACATCACTCTCAGTAGTCCAGGTTACAACATCATCAACATCACTTTCAGTAGTCCAGGTTACAATATCATCAACATCACTTTCAGTAGTCCAGGTTACAACATCATCAACATCACTCTCAGTAGTCCAGGTTACAACATCATCAACATCACTTTCAGTAGTCCAGGTTACAACATCATCAACATCACTCTCAGTAGTCCAGGTTACAACATCATCAACAACATCATCACTCTCAGTAGCCCAGGTTACAACATCATCACTCTCAGTAGTCCAGGTTACATCATCAACATCATCACTCTCAGTAGTCCAGGTTACAACAACATCAACATCACTCTCAGTAGTCCAGGTTACAACATCATCAACATCACTTTCAGTAGTCCAGGTTACAATATCATCAACATCACTTTCAGTAGTCCAGGTTACAACATCATCAACATCACTCTCAGTAGTCCAGGTTACAACATCATCAACAACATCATCACTCTCAGTAGCCCAGGGTACAACATCATCACTCTCAGTAGTCCAGGTTACAACATCATCAACAACATCATCACTCTCAGTAGCCCAGGTTACAACATCATCACTCTCAGTAGTCCAGGTTACAACATCAACAACAACAACATCACTCTCAGTAGTCCAGGTTACAACAACATCAACATCACTCTCAGTAGTCCAGGTTACAACAACATCAACATCACTCTCAGTAGTCCAGGTTACAACATCATCACTCTCAGTAGTCCAGGTTACAACATCATCAACATCATCACTCTCAGTAGTCCAGGTTACAACATCAACATCATCACTCTCAGTAGTCCAGGTTACAACATCAACATCACTCTCAGTAGTCCAGGTTACAACATCAACATCACTCTCAGTAGTCCAGGTTACAACATCAACAACAACAACATCACTCTCAGTAGTCCAGGTTACATCATCATCAACATCACTCTCAGTAGTCCAGGTTACAACAACAACAACATCACTCTCAGTAGTCCAGGTTACATCATCATCAACATCACTCTCAGTAGTCCAGGTTACAACATTAACATCACTCTCAGTAGTCCAGGTTACAACATCATCAACATCACTTTCAGTAGTCCAGGTTACAACATCATCAACATCACTCTCAGTAGTCCAGGTTACAACATCATCAACATCACTCTCAGTAGTCCAGGTTACATCAACATCAACATCACTCGCAGTAGTCCAGGTTACAACATCAACATCACTCTCAGTACTCCAGGTTACAACATCAACATCAACATCACTCTCAGTAGTCGAGGTTACAACATCAACAACATCATTCTCAGTAGTCCAGGTTACAATATCAACAACATCACTCTCAGTAGTCCAGGTTACAACATCATCAACATGACTTTCAGTAGTCCAGGTTACAACATCAATATCAACATCACTCTCAGTAGTCCAGGTTACAACATCAACATCTCTCTCAGTAGTCCAGGTTACATCAACATCAACATCACTCTCAGTAGTCCAGGTTACAACATCAACAACAACAACATCACTCTCAGTAGTCCAGGTTACAACATCAACATCGACATCACTCTCAGTAGTCCAGGTTACAACATCAACATCACTCTCAGTAGTCCAGGTTACAACATCATCAACATCACTCTCAGTAGTCCAGGTTACAACATCAACATCAACATCACTCTCAGTAGTCCAGGTTACAACATCAACATCGACATCACTCTCAGTAGTCCAGGTTACAACATCAACATCACTCTCAGTAGTCCAGGTTACAACATCAACATCACTCTCAGTAGTCCAGGTTACAACATCATCAACATCACTCTCAGTAGTCCAGGTTACAACATCATCAACATCACTCTCAGTAGTCCAGGTTACAACATCATCAACATCACTCTCAGTAGTCCAGGTTACAACATCAACATCAACATCACTCGCAGTAGTCCAGGTTACAACATCAACATCACTCTCAGTAGTCCAGGTTACATCAACATCAACATCACTCTCAGTAGTCCAGGTTACAACATCAACATCAACATCACTCTCAGTAGTTCAGGTTACAACATCAACATCACTCTCAGTAGTCCAGGTTACAACATCATAATCAACATCACACTCAGTAGTCCAGGTTACAGCATCAACATCAACATCACTCTCAGTAGTCCAGGGTACAACATCAACAACATCACTTTCAGTAGTCCAGGTTACAACATCACTTTCAGTAGTCCAGGTTACAACATCATCAACATCACTTTCAGTAGTCCAGGTTACAACATCATCAACATCACTCTCAGTAGTCCAGGTTACATCAACAACATCACTCTCAGTAGTCCAGGGTACAACATCAACAACATCACTCTCAGTAGTCCAGGTTGCAACATCACTTTCAGTAGTCCAGGTTACAACATCATCATCACTTTCAGTAGTCCAGGTTACAACATCAACATCACTTTCAGTAGCCCAGGTTACAACATCAACAACATCACTTTCAGTAGTCCAGGTTACAACATCACTTTCAGTAGTCCAGGTTACAACATCATCAACATCACTTTCAGTAGTCCAGGTTACAACATCATCAACATCACTCTCAGTAGTCCAGGTTACATCAACAACATCACTCTCAGTAGTCCAGGTTGCAACATCACTTTCAGTAGTCCAGGTTACAACATCATCATCACTTTCAGTAGTCCAGGTTACAACATCAACATCACTTTCAGTAGTCCAGGTTACAACATCATCAACATCACTTTCAGTAGTCCAGGTTACAACATCATCAACATCACTCTCAGTAGTCCAGGTTACAACATCATCAACATCACTCTCAGTAGTCCAGGTTACAACATCATCAACATCACTTTCAGTAGTCCAGGTTACAACATCATCAACATCACTTTCAGTAGTCCAGGTTACTATATCATCAACATCACTCTCAGTAGTCCAGGTTACAACATCATCAACAACATCACTCTCAGTAGTCCAGGTTACAACATCACTTTCAGTAGTCCAGGTTACAACATCATCAACATCACTCTCAGTAGTCCAGGTTACAACATCATCAACATCACTTTCAGTAGTCCAGGTTACAATATCATCAACATCACTTTCAGTAGTCCAGGTTACAACATCATCAACATCACTCTCAGTAGTCCAGGTTACAACATCATCAACATCACTTTCAGTAGTCCAGGTTACAACATCATCAACATCACTCTCAGTAGTCCAGGTTACAACATCATCAACAACATCATCACTCTCAGTAGCCCAGGTTACAACATCATCACTCTCAGTAGTCCAGGTTACATCATCAACATCATCACTCTCAGTAGTCCAGGTTACAACAACATCAACATCACTCTCAGTAGTCCAGGTTACAACATCATCAACATCACTTTCAGTAGTCCAGGTTACAATATCATCAACATCACTTTCAGTAGTCCAGGTTACAACATCATCAACATCACTCTCAGTAGTCCAGGTTACAACATCATCAACAACATCATCACTCTCAGTAGCCCAGGGTACAACATCATCACTCTCAGTAGTCCAGGTTACAACATCATCAACAACATCATCACTCTCAGTAGCCCAGGTTACAACATCATCACTCTCAGTAGTCCAGGTTACAACATCAACAACAACAACATCACTCTCAGTAGTCCAGGTTACAACAACATCAACATCACTCTCAGTAGTCCAGGTTACAACAACATCAACATCACTCTCAGTAGTCCAGGTTACAACATCATCACTCTCAGTAGTCCAGGTTACAACATCATCAACATCATCACTCTCAGTAGTCCAGGTTACAACATCAACATCATCACTCTCAGTAGTCCAGGTTACAACATCAACATCACTCTCAGTAGTCCAGGTTACAACATCAACATCACTCTCAGTAGTCCAGGTTACAACATCAACAACAACAACATCACTCTCAGTAGTCCAGGTTACATCATCATCAACATCACTCTCAGTAGTCCAGGTTACAACAACAACAACATCACTCTCAGTAGTCCAGGTTACATCATCATCAACATCACTCTCAGTAGTCCAGGTTACAACAACAACAACATCACTCTCAGTAGTCCAGGTTACATCATCATCAACATCACTCTCAGTAGTCCAGGTTACAACATTAACATCACTCTCAGTAGTCCAGGTTACAACATCATCAACATCACTCTTAATAACGTAATAATCTCGGAATTAATTTGCATATTCTTGGCGTAAGTAATTATACAAATTTGAAAATTGCAGAATTAATTAGTATTGAGTAAGGCTGCGTGTGCTGGCTGAGTCGTCTCTTCTGAGGCGCTGAGAGAAACATCTGCCAGACGAGGCAACATTCTACACCTGCAGAAACGTGCAGACAAAGTGGCAAAATGTGGCTGAAACTTTGTAAGAAATTTTCAGAAAGAAGTTCATGGAACGAAAAATTGTTCAGGAAGAAGAGGAATTGTTCAGTCTGAAGAGGAATTGTTCAGTCTGAAGAGGAATTGTTAGTCTGAAGAGGAATTGTTCAGTCTGAAGAGGAATTGTTAGTCTGAAGAGGAATTGTTCAGTCTGAAGAGGAACTGTTCAGTCTGAAGAGGAATTGTTCAGTCTGAAGAGGAATTGTTAGTCTGAAGAGGAATTGTTCAGTCTGAAGAGGAATTGTTAGACTGAAGAGGAATTGTTCAGTCTGAAGAGGAATTGTTCAGTAAGAAGAGGAATTGTTCAGTAAGAAGAGGAATTGTTCAGTAAGAAGAGGAACTGTTCAGTCTGAAGAGGAATTGTTCAGTCTGAAGAGGAATTGTCAGTCTGAAGAGGAATTGTTCAGTCTGAAGAGGAATTGTTCATTAAGAAGAGGAATTGTTCAGTAAGAAGAGGAATTGTTCAGTAAGAAGAGGAATTGCTCAGTAAGAAGAGGAATTGCTCAGTCTCAAGAGGAATTGTTCAGTAAGAAGAGGAATTGTTCAGTAAGAAGAGGAATTGTTCAGTAAGAAGAGGAATTGTTAGTCTGAAGAGGAATTGTTCAGTCTGAAGAGGAATTGTTCAGTAAGAAGAGGAATTGTTCAGTAAAAGAGGAATTGTTCAGTAAGAAGAGGAATTGTTCAGTCTGAAGAGGAATTGTTCAGTAAGAAGAGGAATTGTTCAGTCTGAAGAGGAATTGTTCAGTCTGAAGAGGAATTGTTCAGGAAGAAGAGGAATTGTTCAGGAAGAAGAGGAATTGTTCAGGAAGAAGAGGAATTGTTCAGTAAGAAGAGCAATTGTTCAGTAAGAAGAGGAATTGTTCAGTAAGAAGAGGAATTGTACAGTAAGAAGAGGAATTGTTAGTCTGAAGAGGAATTGTTCAGTCTGAAGAGGAATTGTTCAGTAAGAAGAGGAACTGTTCAGTAAGAAGAGGAATTGTTCAGTCTGAAGAGGAATTGTTCAGTCTGAAGAGGAATTGTTAGTCTGAAGAGGAATTATTCAGTCTGAAGAGGAATTGTTCAGTAAGAAGAGGAATTTTTCAGTAAGAAGAGGAATTGTTCAGTAAGAAGAGGAATTGTTCAGTAAGAAGAGGAATTGTTCAGTCTGAAGAGGAATTGTTCAGTAAGAAGAGGAATTGTTCAGTCTGAAGAGCTGAAGAGGAATTGTTCAGTCTGAAGAAGAATTGTTCAGTCTGAAGAGGAATTGTTAGCCTGAAGAGGAATTGTTCAGTCTGAAGAGGAATTGTTCAGTAAGAAGAGGAATTGTTCAGTCTGAAGAGGAATTGTTCAGTCTGAAGAGAAATTGTTCAGTCTGAAGAGGAATTGTTCAGTAAGAAGAGGAATTGTTCAGTCTGAAGAGGAATTGTTCAGTCTGAAGAGGAATTGTTCAGGAAGAAGAGGAATTGTTCAGTAAGAAGAGCAATTGTTCAGTAAGAAGAGCAATTGTTCAGTAAGAAGAGGAATTGTTCAGTAAGAAGAGGAATTGTTAGTCTGAAGAGGAATTGTTCAGTCTGAAGAGGAATTGTTCAGTAAGAAGAGGAATTGTTCAGTAAGAATAGGAATTGTTAGTCTGAAGAGGAATTGTTCAGTCTGAAGAGGAATTGTTCAGTAAGAAGAGGAATTGTTCAGTAAGAAGAGGAATTGTTCAGTAAGAAGAGGAATTGTTGTCTGAAGAGGAATTGTTCAGTAAAAAGAGGAATTGTTCAGTCTGAAGAGGAATTGTTCAGTCTGAAGAGGAATTGTTCAGGAAGAAGAGGAATTGTTCAGGAAGAAGAGGAATTGTTCAGGAAGAAGAGGAATTGTTCAGTAAGAAGAGGAATTGTTCAGTAAGAAGAGGAATTGTTCAGTAAGAAGAGGAATTGTTCAGTAAGAAGAGGAATTGTTCAGTAAGAAGAGGAATTGTTCAGTAAGAAGAGGAATTGTTAGTCTGAAGAGGAATTGTTCAGTCTGAAGAGGAATTG
>NC_091296.1:53067154-53094654 GCF_038502225.1 Cherax quadricarinatus | reverse complement strand
TCTGAAGGAGGGGATGGAATGTTGCACTCTGAAGGAGGGGAGGGAATGTTGCACTCTGGAGGAGGGGAGGGAATGTTGCACTCTGAAGGAGGGGATGGAAAGTTGCACTCTGAAGGAGGGGATGGAATGTTGCACCCTGAAGGAGGGGATGGAATGTTGCACTCTGGAGGAGGGAAGGGAATGTTGCACTCTGAAGGAGGGGATGGAATGCTGCACTCTGGGGGAGGGGATGGAATGTTGCACTCTGAAGGAGGGGATGGAACGTTGCACTCTGGAGGAGGGGATGGAATGTTGCACTCTGGAGGAGGGGAGGGAATGTTGCACTCTGGAGGAGGGGAGGGAATGTTGCACTCTGAAGGAGGGGAGGGAATGTTGCACTCTGAAGGAGGGGAGGGAATGTTGCACTCTGAAGGAGGGGATGGAATGTTGCACTCTGAAGGAGGGGATGGAATGTTGCACTCTGAAGGAGGGGATGGAATGTTGCACTCTGGAGGGGATGGAATGTTGCACTCTGGAGGAGGGGAGGGAATGTTGCACTCTGAAGGAGGGGATGGAATGTTGCACTCTGGAGGAGGGGAGGGAATGTTGCACTCTGAAGGAGGGGAGGGAATGTTGCACTCTGAAGGAGGGGAGGGAATGTTGCACTCTGAAGGAGGGGAGGGAATGTTGCACTCTGAAGGAGGGGATGGAATGTTGCACTCTGAAGGAGGGGAGGGAATGTTGCACTCTGGAGGAGGGGAGGGAATGTTGCACTCTGAAGGAGGGAAGGGAATGTTGCACTCTGAAGGAGGGGATGGAATGTTGCACCCTGAAGGAGGGGATGGAATGTTGCACTCTGGAGGAGGGAAGGGAATGTTGCACTCTGAAGGAGGGGATGGAATGCTGCACTCTGGGGAAGGGGATGGAATGTTGCACTCTGAAGGAGGGGATGGAACGTTGCACTCTGGAGGAGGGGATGGAATGTTGCACTCTGGAGGAGGGGAGGGAATGTTGCACTCTGGAGGAGGGGAGGGAATGTTGCACTCTGAAGGAGGGGAGGGAATGTCGCGCTCTGAAGGAGGGGAGGGAATGTTGCACTCTGAAAGAGGGGAGGGAATGTTGCACTCTGAAGGAGGGGAGGGAATGTCGCGCTCTGAAGGAGGGGAGGGAATGTTGCACTCTGAAGAAGGGGAGGGAATGTTGCGCTCTGAAGGAGGGGAGGGAATGTTGCACTCTGGGGGAGGGGAGGGAATGTTGCATTCTGAAGGAGGGGAGGGAATGTTGCACTCTGAAGGAGGGGAGGGAATGTTGCACTCTGAAGGAGGGGAGGGAATGTTGCACTCTTAAGGAGGGGAGGGAATGTTACCCTCTAAAGGAGGAGAGGGAATGTCGCGCTCTGAAGGAGGGGAGGGAATGTTGCACTCTGAAGGAGGGGAGGGAATGTTGCATTCTGAAGGAGGGGAGGGAATGTCGCGCTCTGAAGGAGGGGAGGCAATGTTGCACTCTGAAGGAGGGGAGGGAATGTTGCACTCTGAAGGAGGGGAGGGAATGTTGCATTCTGGAGGGGAGGGAATGTTGCACTCTGAAGGAGGGGAGGGAATGTCGCGCTCTGAAGGAGGGGAGGGAATGTTGCACTCTGAAGGAGGGGAGGGAATGTCGCGCTCTGAAGGAGGGGAGGGAATGTTGCATTCTGAAGGAGGGGAGGGAATGTTGCACTCTGAAGGAGGGGAGGGAATGTTGCATTCTGGAGGGGAGGGAATGTTGCACTCTGAAGGAGGGGAGGGAATGTCGCGCTCTGAAGGAGGGGAGGGAATGTTGCACTCTTAAGGAGGGGAGGGAATGTTGCACTCTTAAGGAGGGGAGGGAATGTTATCCTCTAAAGGAGGAGAGGGAATGTTGCACTCTTAAGGAGGGGAGGGAATGTTATCCTCTAAAGGAGGAGAGGGAATGTTGCACTCTGAAGGAGGGGAGGGAATGTTGTACTGCCACCTTTGTGGATTGGAGCTATGTCGATGGTTTCTAAAGACTGTGGGATGACTCCAGTGTCCAGGCTCTTGAAATTCTTGATGAATATGGAGTTCCCTGAGTCTGGAACTGGAGCGGAGTGCATGATCGTGCAATCAATGGCTTCTTCAAAGCCGAAAGGGGTTAGAGTTATATCAGAGATTATGGAGAGGTCTGCAGTGTTTTGTGTCTCATTCATGAAGAACTTATTCGGGTGGTAAAGCCTTACCCTGACTGATGCTTCACTGAGCACTGAATCATACTGGGATATAAGTATTTCATTCATGTCTTTGCTGTCGTCAGTGTGTGGTTCATCTCCTGTAATCAAAGGTCCTATCACAACAAGAGGTTGTCTTATCCTGCATATTGCATATAGGAAGAAATATTTTGGATCTGTCTCAGTTTCGTTTACAGGTTTACCTTTCCTGTCTCTCCTGGACTCTGTGTTGCATCTAACTCGACCTCAACAATCTCCAGTTCTCTAGCCAGTGTTACTTCAGCAAGTGCCTCGCCAACTTTCAGCAGCTGAAGTATGTTGAAACATACACCTGAAGGTTTGTATATACAGTCATAAAACACGTGACACGCAACACCTGAACTACGCTGTTCTATGTGAACACTGCAGCTGATCCAGTCACCAGTGTTCATTGTGAACACTGCAGGTGTTAATACGATTAATTAATAAGTTACCTTTATAGTGTGTTCCGAGGGAGATAGATAGATAGATAGATAGAGAGAGAGAGAGAGAGAGAGAGAGAGAGAGAGAGAGAGAGAGAGAGAGAGAGAGAGAGAGAGAGAGAGAGAGAGAGAGAGAGAGATAGAGAGAGAAATAGAGAGAGAAAGAGAGAGAGAGAGAGAGAGAGAGAGAAATAGAGAAATAGAGAGAGAGAGAGAGAAAGAGAGAGAGCCCCAGGCAAGTGTCACTTTACTGCTTGTCACAACAAGTGTTCTAACACTTGCCAGCCTCTCATTGATCGCTGTCAGCAGCTGGCTGACACTGGCCCTTGTTCTTTGTTCATCTGCAGTGGCCACACTGGTGGCCTTGTAGACTGAGATTGGCCACAATGGTGACCTTGTGGGCTAAGGCTGACCACATTGGTCTTGTGGGCTGAGACTGGCCACATGGTGCTTGTAGGCTGAGACTGGCCACACTGATGGCTTTGTAGGCTGAGACTGGCCACACTGATGGCCTTGTAGGCTGAGACTGGCCACACTGCGTCTGTCTACAGAGTGCATCATTTTTCTTCCTCTGGATACACGGGAAACATTCCTGATGAAGACATTAATCTTGTCTTCCTCTCTGTGTTGTCCACGGCCTATCTGACCGTTTTCTAGAGACCAGAATTGCGCCGGGCAATCTAAATGAGATCTTACCAGCGACACATTGCAGTATATTCTAGCAACTTCTGTAACTTATACTTCAGATAAGACTACACACAATTCATTACCATAATTGCTGACAGTTGTGCACAGTTGTCCTTCCATCGACTTAATGTTAACCAGAACTATTAAAATTACTCTTCCCATCCTCTTGATATTTTTTTTTTATAATTTAGTCAATAAGTGCAGTGTTTTTTTTTTGTTCCTTTTCCCCGGGATTATGACCTTACGTTTGTTCACAGTGAACTTCACATGTGAGGCTTGTTCACGGGGAACTTCACCTGCAAACTTGTGGCTACAACACAACTGTGTACTTGTATTTGCTCTCTTATTTTTATGTTGTCCTTTGTGGTGATCTCCCTCAACAAGTACAGTAATATATACCGTATTTTTCGGCATATAAGGCGCGCTTTTTTTCCTACAAAAAGTCTTGGATAATCAGCCTGCGCCTTATATGCTCAAGGTCAGGGTCAAGGTTACGCTTTGGCTTACTCTTTAGTAGTTGTTTACTAACGTTACCTTACGACTGTTTGGTAACATCGTCTTATATGTCTTAAAGCTCGTGCGTCTTATATGTCGGAAAATACGGTAGGCAGAATAACAACAACAACAGCAGTAATAATAATAATAACACCAACAAAGGTTATCTCATCCTTAATTAATGTTATATAATAAGACAATAAATTAAATTCCTCGTACTCTAAATCAGTCTCAGAACTATAAACTGTGTATACAGGCTTGATGTATATTCCTAATTAACGCTTTGTGTGAATTGTTGAAGACTTATCTGAGGCTTGCTGGCGAGCAGGACAAGATTTCTACACCCCAGGTACCAGCTAGACAACACTACACCCCAGGTACCAGCTAGACAACACTACACCCCAGGTACCAGCTAGACAACACTACACCCCAGGTACCAGCTAGACAACACTACACCCCAGGTACCAGCTAGACAACACTACACCCCAGGTACCAGCTAGACAACACTACACCCCAGGTACCAGCTAGACAACACTACACCCCAGGTGCCAACTAGACAACACTACATCCCAGGTACCAGCTAGACAACACTACACCCCAGGTACCAGCTAGACAACACTACACCCCAGGTACCAGCTAGACAACACTACACCCCAGGTACCAGCTAGACAACACTACACCCCAGGTGCCAACTAGACAACACTACATCCCAGGTACCAGCTAGACAACACTACACCCCAGGTACCAGCTAGACAACACTATACCCCAGGTACCAGCTAGACAACACTACACTCCAGCTGCCAACTAGACAACACTACACCCCAGGTACCAACTAGACAACACTACACTCCAGCTGCCAACTAGACAACACTACACCCCAGGTACCAACTAGACAACACAACACCCCAGGTACCAGCTAGACAACACTACACCCCAGGTACCAGCTAGACAACACTACACCCCAGGTACCAGCTAGAAAACACTTCACCCCAGGTACCAGCTAGACAACACTTCACCCCAGGTACCAGCTAGACAACACTACACCCCAGGTACCAGCTAGACAACACTACACCCCAGGTACCAGCTAGACAACACTACACCCCAGGTACCAGCTAGAAAACACTTCACCCCAGGTACCAGCTAGACAACACTACACCCCAAGTACCAGCTAGAAAACACTTCACCCCAGGTACCAGCTAGACAACACTACACCCCAGGTACCAGCTAGACAACACTACACCCCAGGTACCAGCTAGACAACACTACACCCCAGGTACCAGCTAGAAAACACTTCACCCCAGGTACCAGCTAGACAACACTACACCCCAGGTACCAGCTAGACAACACTACACCCCAGGTACCAGCTAGACAACACTACACCCCAGGTACCAGCTAGACAACACTACACCCCAGGTGCCAACTAGACAACACTACATCCCAGGTACCAGCTAGACAACACTACACCCCAGGTACCAGCTAGACAACACTACACCCCAGGTACCAGCTAGACAACACTACACCCCAGGTACCAGCTAGACAACACTACACCCCAGGTACCAGCTAGACAACACTACACCCCAGGTGCCAACTAGACAACACTACATCCCAGGTACCAGCTAGACAACACTACACCCCAGGTACCAGCTAGACAACACTACACCCCAGGTGCCAACTAGACAACGCTACATCCCAGGTACCAGCTAGACAACACTACACCCCAGGTGCCAACTAGACAACACTACACCCCAGGTACCAGCTAGACAACACTACACCCCAGGTGCCAACTAGACAACACTACACCCCAGGTGCCAACTAGACAACGCTACATCCCAGGCACCAGCTAGACAACATTATACCCCAGGTACCAACTAGACAACACTACACTCCAGCTGCCAACTAGACAACACTACACCCCAGGTACCAACTAAACAACACTACACTCCAGCTGCCAACTAGACAACACTACACCCCAGGTGCCAACTAGACAACACTACACCCCAGGTACCAACTAGACAACACAACACCCCATGTACCACCTAGACAACACTACACCCAAGGTACCAGCTAGACAACACTACACCCCAGGTACCAGCTAGAAAACACTTCACCCCAGGTACCAGCTAGACAACACTACACCCCAGGTGCCAACTAGACAATACTACACCCCAGGTATCAACCAGACAACACTTCACCCCAGGTACCAGCTAGACAACACTACACCCCAGGTACCAGCTAGACAACACTACACCCCAGGTACCAACTAGACAACACTACACTCCAAGTACCAGCTAGACAACACTACATCCCAGGTACCATCTGGACAACACTACATTCTAAGTACCAGCAAGACAACACTAGACCCCAGGTACCAACTAGACAACACTACACCCCAGGTACAACTAGACAACACTACACCCCAGATACCAACTAGACAATACTACACCCCAGGTATCAACTAGAGAGCACTACACCCCAGATACCAACTAGACAATACTACACCCCAGGTATCAACCAGACAACACTACACCCCAGGCACCAGTTAGACAACACTACATCCCAGGTACCAACTAGACAACACTACACCCCAAGTACCAACTAGATAACACTACACCCCAAGTACCAACTAGATAACACTACACCCGAGGTACCAACTACATAATTACAGTCATTAAATCAAACTAACTAAATATACAGTGACCCAGAATGCTACATTAAAATAATCTCACCTGAAATGGTTAGTTTACACTTATAATATTAAGGGAACAATAAGAAAATCTTTAAGATATTATTTAAAAAAAATGAAAGTGATAATTTTTCCGTATCGACAAAAGCGCCAAACGTAGCAACAGCCTGTCCACATATTGTTTTTAATGTAAATAGGGTGTCTCTCAGCCTGAATCTTGATTAACATTGGTTTTAGCATCAAGGTCGGATGAAATTATGACATCTTCAAGCTTATTACCAAAAGCACAAGTGCTTTCAGTGGGCCTGCAGTACCTGGTCATGTTTTGGTTCATGCATTCCCAACACTGGAACCTGAGGAGAGAGCATGAGAACACTCTCTCTCCTACCAACTTTTGCACACAAAGATTCTGATTAATCGAGCTGATCGATCAGGTTAGAAACTAGGAAGCCTGGTGAAGGACCCCAGAAATCTTCAACCGGTAGGTAGGTAAACTGGTAAGTAAACCGGTTGATATGTAGATAATTGATACAGAAAGACAGACTCTAATACGGTGTAAGTCCTCCTAAGAAAGGTGAGGGGTCTGAGGGTAGGGGCTGTCTTTATATGCGAGATACCTTCACCTGGACCCACCACTCCACTCCAGTCCCTTACTGTGTAACAAGCACATACTTGGACATCCCACACCAAATTGGTGCACACATCCTGGCAAACAAAGACCAACCACGCCTTAGGCTGGCTCAAACGATGTGCAGGAATGTGATTATGTGTCATGTGCATCAAATACAAAATTACACTTGGTTCGCATCACACTTACATCGCTATATTTTTGCGTACCTAAATCATTTATGAAAACTGTGAACAGAAATGGACCCAGCACTAATCTCGGAGAAACACATTCGCAATGGGGTCCCTTTCTGATTTCTTCCTGGTGATGCACTCAATCCCTTTTTGGGGCCCTAGTTCCTAGACTTTTTGGGGCCCTGGCTCCTAGACCTTTTGGCGTCCTAGTGCCTAGACATTTTGTGTATCCACATATTCATGCACTTTCTCAAACAAGGCTGTGAGACGCACAATAAACTAACCGCTTCGACTACAAAATCTGTAAAAGAATAAATCCTCTGTAAAATGGTCAACTGGTCAGCTGTGTACTGGTCAGCTGTGACTGATCAGCTGTGTACTGATCAGCTGTGCACCGGTCAGCTGTGTATTGGTCAGCTTTGTACTGGCCCAAGTGAGACCTTCTCAGGTACTGTGTGTTGTCAATTTGTTAATCAGTCTTGTGTGTTACCAGGCAGCACACAAGACTAATTATAAAAGAATGACTGATTAAAAAAACTGACTGAGGTTGTAGGAGACTAACAGCGTCATCCAGAGTGTCTTAGCGGCGAAGTCAGTTGGTTAACGAGGAAATTAGTTCTCAAAATTAGAGTTTACTGTGCTGAGTTGAACTTATCCAGCCTGTTACTGAATCTTAGTCCACAGTTACCAGCTGGCTACTCCTCGCCACCACCAGCTGGCTACACCTCACCACCACCAGCTGGGAACACCTCACCACCACCAGCTGGGAACACCTCACCACCACCTGGTGCTCCCCTCGCCCCCTAGTGCCATAAACGGAAATGACTTCTTGTCCCTTCCTGCCCTCTCCCTGTATGTATTTACTCTCTCTCTCTGTCTCTGTCTCTCTCTCTCTCTCTCTCTCTCTCTCTCTCTCTCTCTCTCTCTCGTGGGGGAATAAAGATAATGATTTTGATACTATTTTAATAAAATGTCAGTGTCTCTTTCACCACCTGCTGTTGTGTCACCACCTGCTGTTGTGTCACCACCTGCTGCTGCTGCTCTGTTGCTGTGTCACCACCTGCTGTTGTGTCACCACCTGCTGCTGCTGCTCTGTTGCTGTGTCACCACCTGCTGCTGCTGCTCTGTTGCTGTGTCACCACCTGCTGCTGCTGCTCTGTTGCTGTGTCACCACCTGCTGCTGCTGCTATACTGTTGCTGTGTCACCACCTGCTGCTGCTGCTATACTGTTGCTGTGTCACCACCTGCTGCTGCTGTACTGTTGCTGTGTCACCACCTGCTGCTGCTGTACTGTTGCTGTGTCACCACCTGCTGCTGCTGTACTGTTGCTGTGTCACCACCTGCTGCTGCTGTACTGTTGCTGTGTCACCACCTGCTGCTGCTGCTAAACTGTTGCTGTGTCACCACCTGCTGCTGCTGCTATACTGTTGCTGTGTCACCACCTGCTGCTGCTGCTAAACTGTTGCTGTGTCACCACCTGCTGCTACTGCTGTACTGTTGCTGTGTCACCACCTGCTGCTACTGCTATACTGTTGCTGTGTCACCATCTCCTGTTGCTGCTGTACTATTGCTGTGTCGCCACCTGCTGCTACTGCTATACTGTTGCTGTGTCACCACCTCCTGTTATTGCTGTACTGTTGCTGTGTCACCACTTGCAGCAATGAGAGACTGAAAACAGACCTACACATGCAGCAATGAAAGACTGAAAACAGACCTACACATGCAGCAATGAAAGACTGAAAACAGACCTTGTTGAGGATTTTGGCCTTACCAGCTAAGATATAATTTATAACTATATATAATGAACACTTAGCTGATAAATGACAGCAAATCGTCTACACAGCCGCCCCTGCAGACGAGGTCTAGAAGCTGTCGAAACCATCACAACATTGGGCTGTCAAGAGATACAATTTGTAAGTATAAATTACCCCTAGGGGGTGTTATGTCAGCATATTTCATTCGATGATGGCTGACGAAATACCTACTTGTTTGGACTCAAAAGTCCACACCTTACTGCCGATTATAGGTTGATTACAAACTCCCTGTGACTCAAGAATTGCGCAATCCCCCGATCTACAAGAAATTCGTAACATACCTTGCTCTTTGTAACGTGAGCTATGGTGTTCTCAACACCTTCGACAGGTATCGGTGACTTGATAGAAGCTGAAGTGTCCTTGGATGTCCACGTCTTCCATTGTCTAGGAAACGCACACTGGTACACTATGTTCCACAAGATTTGTCTTTATTGTTCACAATGTATCACAAGAGAAGCTGATCACACTTCTCTTAAGTGTTTATTGTGTTTGAGACATTTGTTCACACTAACGCACAGATCAGTATCCTGGCGTCAGTGTCACTCTCCCTAGAGTCAAAGATAGTCTGGCGTCGCCACACCGCCCCAAGCCGTCACTGCCCTAGCACACAAAAAAAAACGCTGACCTAGTACCTTGCATCCTTGTCACCTCCTCGATGAAGCAAAGCAGAATGTTTGTTTCTTGCTGTCTTAAGCATAGACAACAATGTACACTATTTTTACTATGGTAATAAAGTGGGAGCAGGATTTTCCTTAATTGTCCTGCTAAGTAAGAGATGTACTGTCTCTTATAAAAATACACTTTGCAACACCGCTGCAAGGAGCAGAGGTCACTTGACTACGTGGCATAGCATCTGTGATCAATTACTCACTCTAGCAGTAAACAAGACGCTCGCTCCTTCTGAGAGGGCTTGGCCCCTCAGGGCTGAAAGGGGCTGAAGGGGCTGAAAGGGCTGATGGGGGCTGATACCCCCCTCCTGGAGAAAATTTCTCCACAGACCTACATATACAGCAATGAAAGACTGAAAACAGACCTACACATGCAGCAATGAAAGACTGAAAACAGACCTACACATGCAGCAATGAAAGACTGAAAACAGACCTTTCTGCTCTTATTAAGGCTTAGAGACTAGCCATCTCAAAGTCCTCCTCCGTACTGGACTAATAAAGGCAGCTCTGCAAGGGAAAGCTCAAGATCCTCAAGTGTTGCACATGTGTCTTCTTCATCTTGTGAGACACGTCTCTGGGAAAGAAGGCTTGTGATTTAGGACTAACTGTGATTCTACGAGCTTTGCAACACAAGCTTCTTTTCCTCTGAATTGCATCAAGAGTCTTGATGACGGGAGAGCTTTCGCAGGTGTGTGTGAGAACAGCGTTCTTGTCAAGGGGGAGGTGGAGAGGAGCTTTCTAAGTTGAAAAAGCAGTGTTCTAAACAACAGAGGAAGAGCAGAAGGGAAGCTTTCCCTTCTTGTGAGAGAAGTATACCATACAAGGAGGAGATAGACGTAAGCTCCCGAACGAAAGAGAAACACTCTAGCCAAGTGCAAGACAGAAGGAGGAAACTTTCCCGAGATGCTGGAACACTTAGAAAGAAAAAAATCTCTTGAGCGAAATTTATTGAACCGATAAAGAATTTCAAATAACTTTGGATGTACTTTTGGCAATTATTTAAAGTTGAGGAAGAAATCAGTCGTGGCTGTAATGCCTGAGATGCTGAAAGAAGACCGAGGTTCAGCATAAGAAATAAGAAGTAAGATTAGCATTCATCAGGGTGTCCATTGTAATACAATATTCACAATTGCCCCTCACTCAAAAAATGGATTTATGCTCATTCATAAAAGACATAAAGTGCAGAGATTGGGACTTTATGTCTAGGTCAGCCAGTGGAAGGCCTTGGTCCGAGGACCTTCTGGTCTATTAGGAGCAGAAGGTCCCCCGTTAGCGGGTCATTACGTAACCAAGACCCGCCTGTTTCTTGACGCGTCTTATCTAGCCTAAAGAATATTGAAGGTCGATCGTCAGCACACAGCGTCGTGGCCCTCACATAGACCGATCCTTGTTGCATGTGTTGCGCTTCCTTTGTTTCTGCCCGTTTTAAACACCTATAAAAATTTTTACATTTGTTATTCTAAGTTAGGGTAGCGTAAATTGACCTAAATTTACGTAACGAAATAACAAGAATGGGCGGTTTACTTCTGATAAAGCGAGAGATACGCTAGCCTAGTTCCTCAACGTGTTTCTATCCCCACGTACACTGTGTTGGTATCCCCACGTACACTGTGTTGGTATCCTCACGTACACTGTGTTGGTATCCTCACGTACACTATTGGTATCCTCACGCACACTGTGTTGGTATCCCCACGTACACTGTTGGTATCCCCACGTACACTGTGTTGGTATCCCCACGTACACTGTTGGTATCCCCACGTACACACTGTTGGCATCCGCACGTACACTATGTTAGTATCCCCACGCACAGTGTGTTGGTATCCCCACGCACAGTGTGTGGTATCCTCTCGCACGCGGTGTAAGCTGGGGATAAGCTGCAACACAAGAGTTTACTGTGAAAAAAAATGTCATGTTTTAATTCTGAAAAAGTGAAGAGAAGAGAATGATGAAGAACACGACAAATGATGTAGACACAGACTGTCTACTGTGTCGAGGACTGTGAAACACTGTTAGGTAGACGTGGAACAAAGATTGACTACTGTGTCGAGGACTGTGAAACACTGTTAGGTAGACGTGGAACAAAGATTGACTACTGTGGCGAGGACTGTGAAACACTGTTAGGTAGACGTGGAACAAAGATTGACTACTGTGTCGAGGACTGTGAAACAATGTTAGGTAGACGTGGAACAAATATATATATATATATATATATATATATATATATATATATATATATATATATATATATATATATATATATATATATATATATATATATATATATATATATATATATATATATATATATATATATTATAACTGAGTGTTCTTGTGTTTGTATTTTTGAGTCTGTTACTGTTTAGTTATGAAATATTGTTTCACAGTCCTCGACACAGTAGTCAGTGTTTGGCTCCTCCGAGAGCTGACAGTGACTATTAAAAATTGATTTGTCTATCGTGGACTATGTAGAGTACATATTCACATTAACAATGCATAATGTTATACAGTAAGAGGCTCTGAGTCACAAGGAAATATCTAGACTGCTGGAAGGTGAGGAATCATGCTTCAGGTGTCTGAGTAACTACAATGTTGGAAGATGTTAACACGTCCCGACTGTGCGGGTGTTACTGGTAAGCGTATAAAACACATGTGCAGCACCTGCCCAATACCTCCATAACACATGCGTATCTTTATTTTGAAGACATTGAGCGATTCAGTGAATTATTTTAATTCGTTAGAGAAGTTATGAGGCAGAAACAGTAGAAGATGAGGCAGCGAATCTGTCAGTGTTGACAGAAGGTGTTCAGTATCGTAGTCTGGCTGGTATTACACAGTAATATAATATTGATGGTAAATATACTAGTGTTATATCTGGTCTCCCTTACCACTGTGGTAATATACCAGTGTGTTATATCTGGCCTCCCTCACCATTGGTACTATACCAGTGTGTTATACCTGGTCTCCCTCACCACTGGTAATATACCAGCGTATTATACCGGGTCACCATCACCACTAGTAATATACCAGTGTGTTATACCTGGCCTCCCTCACCACTGCAATATGACCCCTTACCACGGGTCATAATCTGGTTCGATCAACTTGTAGTTTTAACAGTATTTGAGAGGGTGATGTTTCTGTGATTTGGCCTCTTGTGTAAATTTGAACTACAGCTCTGGGACCTGCTAATGATGTGCTTAGCTGTATTAGAAGGGTTTGATCTCCAGGGGCACGGCCTGACTTAGTAAATTCAAAACTCTGTTTAAGAGGGCTAACCCCCACCTCTTGGGCCTCTGCAAGCGTTTCTGCATGTTAAGTTTTTTAATCATTCATAAAAAAATAAACGTTTCACCCTCTCCCTCACAAACTGTTGAGATTGTTGAGTCACAGCTCCTGGGCCTCAGTGATGTGTTCAGCTACAGCTCCAGGCACTGAATTACCTCTCTGAGAAATTTTCAGCCTCAGCTTTAAGGCTCGACACATCCATGTGTGTGTCAGAGGGTTGAGCTACAGCTCAAGAGCCTCTTGAGAGTCTTTAGGCGCATCTTTCCTAGCCTCTTGTGGCTGTTAAGGTACAGCTCCTGGGCCTGTTGGCATGATTAAGATGCGTCTTTCTGAGCCTCTTGAAGGTGTTGAGGTACAGTTTTCGCCCTTCTTTAAGAATGATAGGGGATGGGGATCATCGGCGATGTATTAATACCTCATCCGGAGATACCTTACTCGGGGATATCTCACTCGTGGATACATTTAGATGTGTTTACGTTCTTGCTTCGTGACATAACATTGATAATGCAGAAGCTAATGAATAAGACAAATGTTCAACACCATGTGGACAAAGTCTCCACTCACATGAACCTCTTTTAATTTTCTCAAGGCTGAGGGACTGAACATCTCTCAAGGCTGAGGGACCGAACACCTCTCAAGGCTAAGGGACTGAACACATCTCAAGGCTGAGGGACTGAACACCTCTCAAGGCTAAGGGACTGAACACCTCTCAAGGCTAAGGGACCAGACATCTCTCAAGGCTGAGGGACCGAACACCTCTCAAGGATAAGGGACTGAACACATCTCAAGGCTGAGGGACTGAACACATCTCAAGGCTAAGGGATTGAACACCTCTCAAGGCTAAGGGTCTGAACACCTCTCAAGGCTAAGGGACCAAACATCTCTCAAGAATGAGGGACTGAACACCTCTCAAGGCTAAGGGACTGAACATCTCTCAAGGCTAAGGCACTAAAGATCTCTCAAGGCTAAGGGACTGAATACCTTTCAAGGCTAAGGGACTGAACACCTCTCAAGGCTATGGGACTAAACAACTCTCAAGGCTGAGGGACTGAACACTTCTCAAGGCTGAGGGACTGAACATCTCCCAAGGCTAAGGGGCTGAACACCTCTCAAGGCTAAGGGTCTGAAAATCTCTCAAGTCTAAGGGACCAAACATCTCTCAAGGATGAGGGACTGAACACCTCTCAAGGCTAAGGGACTGAACACATCTCAAGGCTGAGGGACTGAACACCTCTCAAGGCTAAGGGACGGAACACATCTCAAGGCTAAGGGACGGAACACATCTCAAGGCTAAGGGACTGAACATCTCTCAAGGCTAAGGGACCAAACATCTCTCAAGGAGGAGGGACTGAACACATCTCAAGGCTAAGGGACTGAGCATCTCTCAAGGCTAAGGCACTAAAGATCTCTTAAGGCTGAGGGACTGAACACCTCTCAAAGCTAAGGGACTGAACACCTCTCAAGGCTAAGGGTCTGAACATATCTCAAGGCTAAGGGACCAAACATCTCTCAAGGCTAAGGGACTGAACACCTCTCAAGGCTAAGGGACTGAACACATATCAAGGCTGAGGGACTGAACACCTCTCAAGGCTAAGGGACTGAACACATCTCAAGGCTAAGGGACTGAACATCTCTCAAGGCTAAGGGACCAAACATCTCTCAAGAGGAGGGACTGAACACATCTCAAGGCTAAGGGACTGAACATCTCTCAAGGCTAAGGCACTAAAGATCTCTCAAGGCTAAGGGACTGAACACCTTTCAAGGCTAAGGGACTGAACACCTCTCAAGGCTATGGAACTAAACAACTCTCAAGGCTGAGGGACTGAACACTTCTCAAGGCTGAGGGACTGAACACCTCTCAAGGCTAAGGGGCTGAACACCTCTCAAGGCTAAGGGTCTGAACATCTCTCAAGGCTAAGGGACCAAACAGCTCTCAAGGATGAGGGACTGAACACCTCTCAAGGCTAAGGGACTGAACATCTCTCAAGGCTAAGGCACTGAAGATCTCTTAAGGCTGAGGGACTGAACACCTCTCAAGGCTAAGGGACTGAACACCTCTCAAGGCTAAGGGTCTGAACATCTCTCAAGGCTAAGGGACCAAACATCTCTTAAGGCTGAGGGACTGAACACCTCTCAAGGCTGAGGGACCAAACATCTCTCAAGGCTGAGGGACTAAGCACCTCTCAAGGCTGAGGGAATGAACACCTCTCAAGACTGAGGGACTGAGCACCTCTCAAGACTGAGGGACTGAACACCTTTCAAGACTGAGGGACTGAACACCTCTCAAGACTGAGGGAATGAACACCTCTCAAGGCTGAGGGACTGAACACATCTCAAGGCTGAGGGACTGAGCACCTCTCAAGACTGAGGGAACGAACCCCTCTCAAGACTGAGGGACTGAACACCTCTCAAGGCTGAGGGACTGAACACCTCTCAAGACTGAGGGACTGAACACCTCTCAAGACTGAGGCACTGAACACCTCTCAAGACTGAGGGACTGAACCCCTCTCAAGACTGAGGGACTGAACACCTCTCAAGACTGAGGGACTGAACACCTCTCAAGACTGAGGCACTGTACACCTCTCAAGACTGAGGGACTGAACACCTCTCAAGACTGAGAGATTGAACACCTCTCAAGACTGAGGGACTGAACACCTCTCAAGACTGAGGGACTGAACACCTCTCGAGACTGAGGAACTGAACACCTCTCAAGAATGGGGGACTGAACACCTCTCAAGACTGAGGGACTGAACACCTCTCAAAGCTGAGGGACTGAACACCTCTCAAGGCTGAGGGACTGAATACCTCTCAATACTGAGGGACTGAACACCTCTCAAGACTGAGGGACCGAACACCTCTCAAGACTGAGGGACTGAACACTTCTCAAGACTGAGGGACTGAACACCTCTCAAGACTGAGGGATTGAACACCTCTCAAGACTGAGGGACTGAACACCTCTCAAGACTGAGGGACTGAACACCTCTCGAGACTGAGGGACTGAACACCTCTCAAGAATGAGGAACTGAGCACCTCTCAAGACTGAGGGACTGAACACCTCTCAAGGCTGAGGGACTAAACACCTCTCAATACTGAGGGACTGAACACCTCTCAAGACTGAGGGACTGAACACCTCTCAAGACTGAGGGACTGAACACCTCTCAAGACTGAGGGACTGAACACCTCTCAAGACTGAGGGACTGAACACTTCTCGAGACTGAGGGACTGAACACCTCTCAAGACTGAGGGACCGAACACCTCTCAATACTGAGGGACTGAACACCTCTCAAGACTGAGGGACTGAACACCTCTCAAGACTGAGGGACTGAACACCTCTCAAGACTGAGGAACTTAATACCTCTCGAGGCTGAGGGACTGAACACCTCTCAAGACTGAGCGACTGAACACCTCTCAAGACTGAGGGACTGAACACCTCTCAAGACTGAGGGATTGAACACCTCTCAAGGCTGAGTTATTGAACTCCTCTCAAGGCTGAGGAACTGAACTCCTTTTCTCAAGGCTGAGGGACTGAACTCCTGAGGGACTGAACACCTCTCAAGACTGAGGGACTGAACACTTCTCGAGACTGAGGGACTGAACACCTCTCAAGAATGAGGAACTGAGCACCTCTCAAGACTGAGGGACTGAACACCTCTCAAGGCTGAGGGACTAAACACCTCTCAATACTGAGGGACTGAACACCTCTCAAGACTGAGGGACTGAACACCTCTCAAGACTGAGGGGCTGAACACCTCTCAAGACTGAGGGACTGAACACTTCTCGAGACTGAGGGACTGAACACCTCTCAAGACTGAGGGATCGAACACCTCTCAATACTGAGGGACTGAACACCTCTCAAGACTGAGGGACTGAACACCTCTCAAGACTGAGGGACTGAACACCTCTCAAGACTGAGGGACTGAATACCTCTCGAGGCTGAGGGACTGAATACCTCTCAAGATTGAGCGACTGAACACCTCTCAAGACTGAGGGACTGAACACCTCTCAAGACTGAGGGACTGAACACCTCTCAAGTCTGAGTTATTGAACTCCTCTCAAGGCTGAGGAACTGAACTCCTTTTCTCAAGGCTGAGGGACTGACCACCTTCTATCATGCCTGAAAGAGTGTCTATTTTTGTATTGGACTGAAAAGAGCCGCTGACTGGCGAAACATCTTCATCAGTATAGCCAGGTGTGTGTTATGCTCATTACACCTTCACTTAACAAATTTAAGGTGAAAAACTATACAGTAAGTGTAGTTAATGACTGGAGAGAGTGTTAGTGTGACTGATGTAGTATTGTGGGACACCAGAAACACTGGCAGACTTTTGTTGTGTGTTGTGAGAATGATTGTGTTGTGTGTTGTGAGAATGATAGTGTTGTGTGTTGTGAGAATGATAGTGTTGTGTGTTGTGAGAATGATAGTGTTGTGTGTTGTGAGAATGATAGTGTTGTGTGTTGTGAGAATGATAGTGTTGTGTGTTGTGAGAATGATAGTGTTGTGTGTTGTGAGAATGATAGTGTTGTGTGTTGTGAGAATGATAGTGTTGTGTGTTGTGAGAATGTTTGTGTTGTGTGTTGTGAGAATGATAGTGTTGTGTGTTGTGAGAATGATAGTGTTGTGTGTTGTGAGAATGATAGTGTTGTGTGTTGTGAGAATGATAGTGTTGTGTGTTGTGAGAATGTTTGTGTTGTGTGTTGTGAGAATGATAGTGTTGTGTGTTGTGAGAATGATAGTGTTGTGTGTTGTGAGAATGATAGTGTTGTGTGTTGTGAGAATGATAGTGTTGTGTGTTGTGAGAATGATAGTGTTGTGAGAATGATAGTGTTGTGTGTTGTGAGAATGATAGTGTTGTGTGTTGTGAGAATGATAGTGTTGTGTGTTGTGAGAATGATAGTGTTGTGTGTTGTGAGAATGATAGTGTTGTGTGTTGTGAGAATGATAGTGTTGTGTGTTGTGAGAATGATAGTGTTGTGTGTTGTGAGAATGATAGTGTTGTGTGTTGTGAGAATGATAGTGTTGTGTGTTGTGAGAATGATAGTGTTGTGTGTTGTAAGAATGATAGTGTTGTGAGAATGATAGTGTTGTGTGTTGTGAGAATGATAGTGTTGTGTGTTGTAAGAATGATAGTGTTGTGTGTTGTGAGAATGATAGTGTTATGTGTTGTGAGAATGATAGTGTTGTGTGTTGTGAGAATGATAGTGTTGTGTGTTGTGAGAATGATAGTGTTGTGTGTTGTGAGAATGATAGTGTTGTGTGTTGTGAGAATGATTGTGTTGTGTGTTGTGAGAATGATAGTGTTGTGTGTTGTGAGAATGTTTGTGTTGTGTGTTGTGAGAATGATAGTGTTGTGTGTTGTAAGAATGATAGTGTTGTGTGTTGTGAGAATGATAGTGTTGTGTGTTGTGAGAATGATAGTGTTGTGTGTTGTGAGAATGATAGTGTTGTGTGTTGTGAGAATGATAGTGTTGTGTGTTGTGAGAATGATAGTGTTGTGTGTTGTGAGAATGATAGTGTTGTGTGTTGTGAGAATGATAGTGTTGTGTGTTGTGAGAATGATTGTGTTGTGTGTTGTGAGAATGATAGTGTTGTGTGTTGTGAGAATGTTTGTGTTGTGTGTTGTGAGAATGTTTGTGTTGTGTGTTGTGAGAATGATAGTGTTGTGTGTTGTGAGAATGATAGTGTTGTGTGTTGTGAGAATGTTTGTGTTGTGTGTTGTGAGAATGATAGTGTTGTGTGTTGTGAGAATGATAGTGTTGTGTGTTGTGAGAATGATAGTGTTGTGTGTTGTGAGAATGATAGTGTTGTGTGTTGTAAGAATGATAGTGTTGTGAGAATGATAGTGTTGTGTGTTGTGAGAATGATAGTGTTGTGTGTTGTGAGAATGATAGTGTTGTGTGTTGTGAGAATGATAGTGTTGTGTGTTGTGAGAATGATAGTGTTGTGTGTTGTGAGAATGATAGTGTTGTGTGTTGTGAGAATGATAGTGTTGTGTGTTGTGAGAATGATAGTGTTGTGTGTTGTGAGAATGATAGTGTTGTGTGTTGTAAGAATGATAGTGTTGTGTGTTGTGAGAATGATAGTGTTGTGTGTTGTAAGAATGATAGTGTTGTGTGTTGTGAGAATGATAGTGTTGTGTTGTGAGAATGATTGTGTTGTGTGTTGTGAGAATGATAGTGTTGTGTGTTGTAAAAATGATAGTGTTGTGTGTTGTAAGAATGATAGTGTTGTGTGTTGTGAGAATGATAGTGTTGTGTGTTGTGAGAATGATAGTGTTGTGTGTTGTGAGAATGATAGTGTTGTGTGTTGTGAGAATGATAGTGTTGTGTGTTGTGAGAATGATAGTGTTGTGTGTTGTGAGAATGATAGTGTTGTGTGTTGTGAGAATGATAGTGTTGTGTGTTGTGAGAATGATAGTGTTGTGTGTTGTGAGAATGATAGTGTTGTGTGTTGTGAGAATGATAGTGTTGTGTGTTGTGAGAATGATAGTGTTGTGTGTTGTGAGAATGATAGTGTTGTGTGTTGTGAGAATGATAGTGTTGTGTGTTGTGAGAATGTTTGTGTTGTGTGTTGTGAGAATGATAGTGTTGTGTGTTGTGAGAATGATAGTGTTGTGTGTTGTAAGAATGATAGTGTTGTGTGTTGTGAGAATGATAGTGTTGTGTGTTGTGATATGTTTGTGTTGTGTGGTGAGAGGAGGGGTGTATCTACGGTAAATAGCGCCTATGTCAAGCACGGAAATTGCCGGGGCCCCTGTCCAAACATCTGGCACCCATCTTTTAGATAACTTTACCATAAAATTAACTCAAAAATACAAGTCAAGCTCGTTAATCTTTTAATTTACAAATTATGGCAGTACATGAAATTTACAACTGCACCTTCCTTGCTTTCACTGATGCAAACTGGTTTATGATGTGCTCAGATTCAGTTTTTATATCAGTTTCTTCTCTTTCTACACTCAGCAGAGCAAGATCAGAGTCTACCTTGTACCCATGGAGGCTCTCAAATACGAAACTGTTAGTTTTAACTTGCTGAATGATCTCTCACAGCTGGTGATGAAAACTGCGATGGTTAGCATTATCTGAATTGCAATGACAAGATTGGGGAAGACGCTCTTATCTCCATACTGAAGAGTAAATTCGAGAAGCTCTTCGGGCCTTGATATTTTCATGTTGGCCAGACTTAATAGCAACATTCTGCAGTCCAAAATTTCCTCATATAGCTGCTGTCCATCAACATTAGAGCTGTATAATTCACCCAAATTTTCGCACTTCTTCTTTAGGTTGTTACTGTCGGCGCCGTAATACAGTCCCTCAACATTGAGAGGGAACCCAAACTTGGCGTCAGTGTCGTGCAGATGACGGAACCTTTCATTCATTTCTCTTTGAAGACGGTCGAGTATTCCCTTCATGACTCCATTTTCTCCTTGTCTGTTAACAACTAGTGTCTCTCGAGCTCTCATCAGCCATTTGGTTCTTTCGTCTCGGACGTCTTTCAGCTCATTCTTGACAGAGACTAAGTCCTTCTTCGAGTGACTCACTGTCTAACAGTTCTCTATCATCAATAAAATTATCTCGGACGGCTTTCAAATCCAGGGCAACCTCGTGGAAGTTAATGCGGCCTCTTTTGAATATGGTCAGTGAGAATGAGTACATTGTTCCAAAATCCAAGCAAAGTCAGAAAATTTTAACTCAGCATGCGGTTATACAGCTGCCTTGTGTCACTTCTTGTTTCACTGGTCTCGTGTTCACTGTCTATAATGTCCTGGAGAACTTGAAGTATCTCCTCAAGGTACTTGTTGATGGACTTCACTGCTTCTGTCCTTGCACTCCACCTGGTTTCGGTTTTCCGACTTAACTACAGGCACTGCGTTTTTTGTGTTTTCTTAGCGCTGTGTGGAACGGGTGAAGAACACGTAGAGAGCTTCGATTGTTCCAAAAAACGTGACTATCATTGTATCCTGCTGAGCTGCGTATACACCCACCAAGGTGAGTGAGTGATTGTCTCAATTCACAAACACTGCCAGGTTGTTTTTCTCACTTATTCTTTGATGAACACCACTTCTGTGTCCAGCCATCATAGCAGCGTTGTCATAGTTCTGTGACAGACAATCTTGTAGCCGCATTTCGTCCTTGCCTAGCTGTTTCAAGATGTCTTCAACCAAGCTCTCAGCATCCTTCTGGCTTATCTGGATAAAACAAAGGAAGGGCTCTCTAACACGGACTGTTTTCCTCTCAGAATCAACTTCCACGTACCTCACTACTTCTGACATCTGCTCACTGTGCTTTAAGAGGAGTCGAGTCGAACATGAGACCATAGTACTTGACTTTACGAAGGCTTTACAATAAACACTAGCGAACAGTGGATGCCATCATGTGGTGAATTCGTTCTGGACACCTGGATAAGATAAGACGTGGATCCAGCATGTCTTTCCACACGAGTGAGATGGTTCGTACGTCAGCTTGCGAGCGGCCAGCAGTAACAGCCTGGTTGATCAGACCCTGATCCACCATGAGGCCTGGTCTCAGACCGGGCCTCGGGGGCGTTGACCCCCGAGGCCCAGTCTGAGGTAGTATCAGTAAGCCGAGAAAATTTCTTACACTGGAATCATCGTCCAGCTGAAGTGACTCCCTGTGTCCTCGCAAAGCCAGGTTCTGAGTCGCAAGGAATTTTATGCAGTTGAAGGATAATTATCAAGATATCACGCCACTTCTCTTCCTTCTCAATCTTTGACTGAAGTTCCGCGTCAGTAACCTGATAATTTATATAAGTGATTTAACAATTTGGCCATCCTAGTGCTTCCCACCCACCATAATCAGACAGATCATACAGCTGAAGACATTTTTTTTTCACTATCCTGGCTCAGGATGGCTTGTCTGACTTTAATAGAAACTGCTCAGTGGCGCCCCCTTAAAGTGGTGCCCAGGGCACGTACCATACCTGCCATACTTCAGGTACGCCACCAGGTGAGAATGATGGTGTTGTGTGGTGAGAATGATGGTGTGTGGTGAGAATGATGGTGTTGTGTGGTGAGAATGATAGCGTTGTGTGGTGAGAATGATGGTGTTGTGTGGTGAGAATGATAGCGTTGTGTGGTGAGAATGATGGTGTTGTGTGGTGAGAATGATGGTGTTGTGTGGTGAGAATGATGGTGTTGTGTGGTGAGAATGATGGTGTTGTGTGGTGAGAATGATGGTGTTGTGTGGTGAGAATGATAGCGTTGTATGGTGAGAATGATGGTGTTGTGTGGTGAGAATGATGGTGTTGTGTGGTGAGAATGATGGTGTTGTGTGGTGAGAATGATGGTGTTGTGTGGTAAGAATGATGGTGTTGTGTGGTGAGAATGATGGTGTTGTGTGGTGAGAATGATGGTGTTGTGTGGTGAGAATGATGGTGTTGTGTGGTAAGAATGATGGTCTTGTGTGGTGAGAATGATGGTCTTGTGTGGTGAGAATGATGGTGTTGTGTGGTAAGAATGATGGTGTTGTGTGGTGAGAATGATGGTGTTGTGTGGTGAGAATGATGGTCTTGTGTGGTGAGAATGATGGTGTTGTGTGGTGAGAATGATGGTGTTGTGTGGTGAGAATGATGGTGTTGTGTGGTGAGAATGATGGTGTTGTGTGGTGAGAATGATGGTGTTGTGTGGTGAGAATGATGGTGTTGTGTGGTGAGAATGATGGTGTTGTGTGGTGAGAATGATGGTGTTGTGTGGTGAGAATGCTTATTTACTGCTAAGTGAATAAGGGACATAAGGTATACGGAGACCAGCCTATACATGATTACTTACCAAGAATGAGACCCACAACTGTCGACTAACACACAAGGTACCTATTTACTGCTAGGTTAATAAGGTATACCAGGTCCACGTCTCACCAGCTCTTAGCTAGACACACTCAGGGATGCTAACATCTTAAGCATCGCAATATTAGCAACGAAGGGGAAAGCGGTGAAGGAAAGATCTAAAGCGATGCTGTTCTTACATCAAGTTAAGGCCAGTAATTCTCTAAAGTTACTCTCCTAGCAGTGAAAAACTGTGTTGCTCCAGCTGCTGCTGCTGTTGTTGTTGGAAGCCAAGTCAGCTGGAGCTAAATTATAGACAAATGGATTCTGAAGCTGTTACGACGGGCTGAAATGTTGTATTCTTCCGTCAGCAAGTTGACGTTGAAGCTGACACATACATGCTATACAAACTGCTGACACATGCTGCACACGGTGCCGACACATGCAGCACACAGTGCTGACACATACATGCTGCACAAACTGCTGACACACATGCTGCACAAACTGCTGACACATATACATGCTGCACAAACTGTTGACATATACATGCTGCACAAACTGCTGACACACATGCTGCACAAACTGTTGACACATATACATGCTGCACAAACTGTTGACATATACATGCTGCACAAACTGCTGACACACATGCTGCACAAACTGCTGACACATATACATGCTGCACAAACTGTTGACATATACATGCTGCACAAACTGCTGACACATATACATGCTGCACAAACTGCTGACACATACGTGCTGCACAGACTGCTGACACATACATGCTGCACAAACTGCTGACACATATACATGCTGCACAAACTGCTGACACATACATGCTGCACAAACTGCTGACACATATACATGCTGCACAAACTGCTGACACATACGTGCTGCACAGACTGCTGACACATGTACATGCTGCACAAACTGCTGACACATATACATGCTGCACAAACTGCTGACACATACATGCTGCACAAACTGCTGACACATATACATGCTGCACAAACTGCTGACACATACATGCTGCACAAACTGCTGACACATACATGCTGCACAAACTGCTGACACATATACATGCTGCACAAACTGCTGACACATACGTGCTGCACAAACTGCTGACACATATACATGCTGCACAAACTGCTGACACATACATGCTGCACAAACTGCTGACACATATACATGCTGCACAAACTGCTGACACATACAAGCTGCACAAACTGCTGACACATATACATGCTGCACAAACTGCTGACACATACATGTTGCACAAACTGCTGACACATATACATGCTGCACAAACTGCTGACACATACATGCTGCACAAACTGCTGACACACATGCTGCACAAACTGCTGACACATATACATGCTCCACAAACTGTTGACATATACATGCTGCACAAACTGCTGACACATATACATGCTGCACAAACTGCTGACACATATACATGCTGCACAAACTGCTGACACATACATGCTGCACAAACTGCTGACACATACATGATGCACAAACTGCTGATACATACATACTGCATAAACTGCTGACACATACATGCTGCACATAGTGCTGACACGAAGAAGCTGACATATACCTGCTGCACACAGTGTTGACATAAGAAACCTGACATATCAGGCGTTCAGTCTAACAGCAGTTCTCAGGTGTCACCCACTGTGTGTTGACACCAGCGTCCTGAGGTGTTACCCACTGTGTGTTGATACTAGCGTCCTGGGGTGTCACTCACTCTGTGTTGATACCAGCGTCCTGAGGTGTTACCCACTGTGTGATGATACTAGCGTCCTGGGGTGTCACCCACTGTGTTGATACTAGCGTCCTGAGGTGTCACCCACTGTGTGTTGATACTAGCGTCCTGGGGTGTCACCCACTGTGTGTTGACACCAGCGTCCTGAGGTGTTACCCACTGTGTGTTGATACTAGCGTCCTGGGGTGTCACCCACTGTGTGTTGATACCAGCGTCCTGAGGTGTCACCCACTGTGTGTTGATACTAGCGTCCTGAGGAGTTACCCACTGTGTGTTGATACTAGGGTCCTGGGGTGTCACCCACTGTGTGTTGACACCAGCGTCCTGAGGTGTTACCCACTGTGTGTTGATACTAGCGTCCTGGGGTGTCACCCACTGTGTGTTGACACCAGCGTCCTGAGGTGTTACCCACTGTGTGTTGATACTAGCGTCCTGGGGTGTCACCCACTGTGTGTTGATACCAGCGTCCTGAGGTGTCACCCACTGTGTGTTGATACTAGCGTCCTGAGGAGTTACCCACTGTGTGTTGATACTAGGGTCCTGGGGTGTCACCCACTGTGTGTTGACACCAGCGTCCTGAGGTGTTACCCACTGTGTGTTGATACTAGCGTCCTGGGGTGTCACCCACTGTGTTGATACTAGCGTCCTGAGGTGTCACCCACTGTGTGTTGATATTAGCGTCCTGGGGTGTCACCCACTGTGTGTTGACACCAGCGTCCTGAGGTGTTACCCACTGTGTGTTGATACTAGCGTCCTGGGGTGTCACCCACTGTGTGTTGATACCAGCGTCCTGAGGTGTCACCCACTGTGTGTTGATACTAGCGTCCTGAGGAGTTACCCACTGTGTGTTGATACTAGGGTCCTGGGGTGTCACCCACTGTGTGTTGACACCAGCGTCCTGAGGTGTTACCCACTGTGTGTTGATACTAGCGTCCTGGGGTGTCACCCACTGTGTGTTGACACCAGCGTCCTGAGGTGTTACCCACTGTGTGTTGATACTAGCGTCCTGGGGTGTCACCCACTGTGTGTTGATACCAGCGTCCTGAGGTGTCACCCACTGTGTGTTGATACTAGCGTCCTGAGGAGTTACCCACTGTGTGTTGATACTAGGGTCCTGGGGTGTCACCCACTGTGTGTTGACACCAGCGTCCTGAGGTGTTACCCACTGTGTGTTGATACTAGCGTCCTGGGGTGTCACCCACTGTGTGTTGATACCAGCGTCCTGAGGTGTCACCCACTGTGTGTTGATACCAGCGTCCTGAGGTGTCACCCACTGTGT
Organism: Cherax quadricarinatus; assembly: GCF_038502225.1. NCBI lineage: Eukaryota > Metazoa > Arthropoda > Malacostraca > Decapoda > Parastacidae > Cherax > Cherax quadricarinatus. The sequence continues at coordinate 53,068,738 of NC_091296.1, read as the reverse complement.
GTTGATACCAGCGTCCTGAGGTGTTACCCACTGTGTGTTGATACTAGCGTCCTGGGGTGTCACCCACTGTGTGTTGATACCAGCGTCCTGAGGTGTCACCCACTGTGTGTTGATACCAGAGTCCTGGGGTGTCACCCACTGTGTGTTGATACCAGCGTCCTGAGGTGTCACCCACTCTGTGTTGATACCAGCGTCCTGGGGTGTCACCCACTGTATGTTGAAACTAGCGTTCTCGGGTGTCACCCACTGTGTGTTGATACCAGCGTCCTGAGGTGTCACCCACTGTGTGTTGATACCAGCGTCCTGGGGTGTCACCCACTGTGTTGATACTAGCGTCCTGGGGTGTCACCCACTGTGTGTTGATACCAGCGTCCTGGGGTGTCACCCACTGTGTGTTGATACCAGCGTCCTGGGGTGTCACCCACTGTGTTGATACTAGCGTCCTGGGGTGTCACCCACTGTGTGTTGATACCAACGTCCTGAGGTGTCACCTACTGTGTGTTGATACCAGCGTCCTGGGGTGTCACCCACTGTGTGTTGATACCAGCGTCCTAGTGTGTCACCCACTGTATGTTGAAACTAGCGTTCTCAGGTGTCACCCACTGAATGTTGACACCAGCGTCCTGATGGGCAACCCTCCAACAAAAGCAGTAGAGACGCCAACAGTATCTCTTAGACAACAACTCTGACAACAATAAAATGGTGCCTCAGCGAGTGAGTTGTGGCAAATACTATACTCATCATGTAAAACAACTCTGGCTTCACATATTACATTATTTTCAGGGATATTGTTCTCAGTATAGGAAGTGATAGTAGTAAGCGTAGAGAGTGAGGGGGAAAGGACAGTGAGGGGAAGACAGTAAGAGAGATGAGCTGGGGGAAATGGATGAGCGGTGATGACATTGATGCTGAGGTGTGGGTAACTGTATGAAAGAAAGTAACTGATGTCTTAGAAGGAAATTGAGGAGTACAGAGTAGTGGAGGTACAACCTGATTCATAATGAAAAGAGGAACACCTTTAGTGTACCTTACACAAGACCAGGTACCTTCAGTGTACCTTCCACAAGATCAGGTACCTTCAGTGTACCTTACACAAGAACAGGTACCTTCAGTGTACCTTCCACAAGATCAGGTACCTTCAGTGTACCTTCCACAAGATCAGGTACCTTCAGTGTACCTTACACAAGATCAGGTACCTTCAGTGTACCTTCCACAAGATCAGGTACCTTCAGTGTACCTTACACAAGAACAGGTACCTTCAGTGTACCTTACACAAGAACAGGTACCTTCAGTGTACCTTCCACAAGATCAGGTACCTTCAGTGTACCTTACACAAGACCAGGTACCTTCAGTGTACCTTCCACAAGATCAGGTACCTTCAGTGTACCTTACACAAGAACAGGTACCTTCAGTGTACCTTACACAAGAACAGGTACCTTCAGTGTACCTTACACAAGACCAGGTGCCTTCAGTGTACCTTACACAAGACCAGGTACCTTAAGTGTACCTTACATAAGACCAGTTACCTTCAGTGTACCTTACATAAGACCAGGTACCTTAAGTGTACCTTACACAAGAACAGGT